>NW_007730918.1:31621-33322 GCF_000696425.1 Galeopterus variegatus | reverse complement strand
ACAGATATAAAAGTTACTATTCTGCTTAGAAAGATAATTCAATTTGAAGATGGGTTCTCTATTTAAAATAAAATTTGGGAATCTCAGCAAGAGGCATGATAACAAATAACAGAAAGAAGAGAGATCATCAGAAGTGTAGGAAATGACTACACGACCAGATTAAAGTTTCTTCCTACTCAAATGACATAATGAATTCTTTGCACCAGAATGCTTTTGTATTTGTTTAAGTTACCTGGAGGCTGGTACTATTGTCTGAAAAAGGAGAGTTAAAGAAGCCGCTCACGATGTTCATTATGGACTCAGTAACACACTTCTCCAAGAAGAGGTCTGCGTGTTTCCTGTCTGTAGTTGCATTGCAAACCTGGAGAGAAAAACAAAACTCAGTATGTTTTATCATATCTTTGAATTAGAACTCCATACCAGAACCTTCTAAAAGTTGTCCTGAAATAGCTGTAAATAACATGTCTCCTGCTTTTGAATGTTAACTTTGAATAGAAACACTTCTGCCTGAATTCCATTACAGCTGGATCATCCTGTTGTAGCTTCTTCAGGTTTGCTTGTCATGCTGCCTTGACCAGAATTCTTTGACAGACCCCAGCTCCTTCTTCCTGATTTGCTCCTCCCTTCCCTTGCACACCAACCTCTCCCTCTGTCCTCAAGCTTGGCTTTGCTGGAAAACACTTTCCCACTCAAAGTGAGGGAACCAGAGAGGAAAGAGTTATCCTAAGATAAGAAAGTGGTAAATGTGATTAATGGTGGTTTATGTCTCCATGCATTTTCACTCCTAATACCTGGCCCAAACTGTAGGATGCAAACAAAGAAAATATCTGGAGAGGAAAACAAAAAGGTAAGAGAAGATAAATCAAAACCTTTCCAACGATTTTGACCTTCTCATCTACAAACTACCTGGGAAGTTTGTATGCATCCTTCTCAGAGGAGGCTGAGCAAGAAGAGACAAAACCATAGCCAGGGATAGACCAGAAAAGAACATTCTTGGTTCCTGCTCTGATTTTTTACACCTGATTAGGTGAGGCAGAAATTGGTCATTTTGCTAAACTGTAAATTTCAAAGGGTGTTAGGGTAGACAAATTGCAAAAGCTAAGACACATGATTAAAAACAAACAAACACAAAGGTTGGGAGGTGAAAAGACAAGAAACAAGAAGATAAAAAGTAGACAGAGAAGGGGGAGGGGAGAACGAAGGATGAGAGAAAAGACTGAGAAAGCCGGGCAGAGGAAGAAAGTTTAAATACTCAAAAAATTGTGGTGAGTACATATGCTGGCCATATGTTCCAGCTGTTCTTAGACAATCCACATTTTTATGTAATCTTTTTCTTTTCAATAAGGTGCTTAATCAAAAGAATAAGTAATTACAGTTTAATTTGACATTGCTTTAAAACCTTTCAAACCAATTCGCAAAAGAGAAAAATTCCCTTCTCAAACCGTGTGTCCCAGTGTTTTTGATGTGGAAAATAGGAGCACTACCACTGGCATTTTTCAAATGAAGGTAGAACAAATAGGATGGGGTTTGTTATGAGTTCAAGTAACTTCCCATCTGGACAGTTTACTCTTTCCTCTTTTTACTTATTTATTTATTTATTATTGAACCATGGTTGATTGTACATATCTATGCAGTACAGAGTTGAATATCAATACCTGTGTGCAATATGTGATGCTCAAATCTGGATAATTAGCATAGTCA
>NW_007730918.1:30152-31327 GCF_000696425.1 Galeopterus variegatus | reverse complement strand
TTTTCAAATGAAGGTAGAACAAATAGGATGGGGTTTGTTATGAGTTCAAGTAACTTCCCATCTGGACAGTTTACTCTTTCCTCTTTTTACTTATTTATTTATTTATTATTGAACCATGGTTGATTGTACATATCTATGCAGTACAGAGTTGAATATCAATACCTGTGTGCAATATGTGATGCTCAAATCTGGATAATTAGCATAGTCAACACTATACAATGGAATTGTTTTCCATGGCCCTTTACCAATTCCTCCCCTACCCCTCCCTCTCCTCCTTTCCCACCTCTGGTAACCTCAGTTCTGTTTTCTCCTTTAGAAAGTTCAATGTATTATTGTGATTGTTGTTTCTTTCTTTTATTTATTTGGGTTTTTTTAGCTCCCACTTATGAGTGAGAACATGTGGTATTTTTCTTTCTGTGCTCAGCTTATTTCACTTAATATAATTTTCTCTAAGTTCATCCATGTTGTTGCAAATGGCAGAATTTCATTCTTTTTATGGCAAAGTAGTATTCCATGGTATATATACACCACATTTTCTTTATCCAGTCGTCCAATGACAGGCATTTAGTTTGGTTCCAACTCTTGGCTATTGTGAATAGAGCTGCAATAAACATGGGGGGTGCAGGTATCCCTTCAACATAATGATTTCCATTCCTTTGTGTATATACCCAGTAGTGAGATTGCTGGATGGTGCAGCCATTACAAAAAACTGTATGGAGGTTCCTCAAACAGCTACCGACCAAACTGCTACATGATCATTTTTTTTTACTTTTTTTTTTTTTTTTTCTGGCTGGCTGGTAAAAGGATCCAAACCCTTGACCTTGGTGTTATAACACTGCACTCTAACTAACTAAGCTAATCAGCCAGCTCACTTTTTCCTTATTTTTTAAGTGACACCTACCTGACATTATTGTTAGAACTAAAAGGTTTGTAATGTCTCTAATCTCATAGGGTTATTGCAGGGAACAGTGCAATTAAAGGACATAAATTATGTCAAATTATGTAATCTAGTTATTGTTCCAGCATATCACATAGTGCCTGGCACAGACAAGATGATCAATAAATATGTGAAATGAATGTATCGATTAACTAATTAAAAAAAAAAAAGACTAATACTCTTATTTGAGTTAAGCTGTATTTGTGGAACATCTAGCCTAGGATTAAAATTTAATATA
>NW_007730918.1:27373-28915 GCF_000696425.1 Galeopterus variegatus | reverse complement strand
TTTTTTTCTGCCCCCTATGAATGATAACATTTTCACCTTGCATCCTACACTGTAATATCATAGAGAGCCAAGAAATGTGGGAAGCCAATTTTCTTATTAAAATCTTTAAAAACTTCTCAGGAAAAAAAACCCCTAATAAATAGTAATATTTCTTCTTCCTGTCCTATATTTATTTTTATTGCCTCTTTACAATAAAATTGGAAATGGCTCAAATAAAATTACATCACATTAAATGATCTTTCTGTGTGCAATACATATGGCTTAAAAGTTCCAATCTGCTTGCACATATTACTCACACGACATTATTTCCTATAAAACATTTTCATGTATTGTCATTATCTAAACACCTATCTTAAAAGGCTATATTTATTCCATCATTCTAATGCACCATCATGCTTTAATCCATTTTTGCAATGAGTTGAGGTACACGTTACCAAAATTACAAATCATTTTGTTATTTTCTTAGTTATTTCCTTCTTGCTAGTCTTTTATGCGATATCCTTTAGTTTTTGTTTTTTTGTTGTTGTTGCTCTTTTTTTTTTGCCATTATAAAGAATTATGCAAAATTACTTTTTTTACTTTCAGATATTTTTGGTATATTTCATCAAAAGAGGAATCACCAGATGAAGATATGCAGACAGTTTTATAGTGCTTGCTGGACTGATCCTCTGAAATAATAAATTTACAATGCTATCAACAACTATCTGTGGATTCATTGGATGCTTCTTCACTACCACCAAGCAGCTCTTGCTTTTGGGCTCTGGTTGGGTGCAGCTAAAGCGAGGCACTGGTAAGAGATAACAGAGTGGAAGAGATAGAAGTCAGGTACCTAGTGTTCCTCTGCCTCCATTCCCATCTCTCTCCCTTTGCTGAGTCTTCTGTGTTCTCTGGATACAGCTTCCTGGATACAGCTTCCACTGCAGCCCTTCCTCCATGTCTCCAAGCTCTGCCCAGGCTCCAGTAATACTGCCCGTGTCCTGCCCCTTCAGGCCTACAGGTGGTGAAATTCCTAGACGCTCCCCATCCCTTCTTGCTTCCTTAACTCTACCCACACCTCCTGGGGTGTGCCATGTGTTTCCTACTGGAACTGACTCATACACCTGTATAATTATTTTTGCCGATTTAATAATATCTAAATGGGGTGGGGTTTTTTGCATTTTTTTACATTGTTAACAAGTCTAGGCACTTTCCATGTAGTCATTTCATTCCTATATTCTGTCATGCACAAGTAATTCAAACCCCCTAAACCACATTCAAAAACCAGGAAGATGACTGAACATTATGTATCAGTTTAACATATTTTTTATAAAAACTCTTTTCAGTTGTCATTTCAAATGTATTTTCACATTCCTACTCTTTATTTAAAACATTTATTTCATTATATTTCATTGTGTAAACTAATTTTTACACTCAGGTACTGTTATCGATTTTAATATAAAGAAGAAAAAATCTCCCTTCTACAAAAGGAAAAAAATAGTCCATACATTTTTATTCTAGTTTTTAACTCTTTAAACTGGAATTTGCTGATGTAGGTGTCTGACA
>NW_007730918.1:25198-27197 GCF_000696425.1 Galeopterus variegatus | reverse complement strand
TTAATATAAAGAAGAAAAAATCTCCCTTCTACAAAAGGAAAAAAATAGTCCATACATTTTTATTCTAGTTTTTAACTCTTTAAACTGGAATTTGCTGATGTAGGTGTCTGACATGGATTCTGATTAATTTTTTTCCATACTGATATTCAACTATCTTCCAAACACCTAATAGTAATTTCTTGCCTCACTCTTAGGCTCCTTGAGGTTTGTCTTATAGGATGTCACTAATGACTACTTAACTCTCTCCCCAAGTCTCTATTGAACTCCATGGATCTTTTTTTTAGTATTTTAACCTAACTTCATAAGAATAATTCTCAATTTTTAATGTGTTTTAAAACCTGAAAAACCAAGTCCACCATCATTGTCTTTTCAAAGAAAAAAAAAATCCACCTCTTGAAATATTTGTACTCTCCTATTTCCAGATGAATTTTACTATATGTTTGTCAGATTTCATGGCCTATCACATAGAGGCATAAATTATTAAATTAAAGGTAAATATTAGACTAGGAGTTAAAACAGTGAACCAAACAAAACAATGTCCCTACTCTATCAGAGCCTTTATTCTAATCAAGAGACACACACAAGAGACAAATTTATAAATATACAACATGTTAAATGGTAAAAATAGAGAAAATAATAGACCATAGGGAAAAATCATAAGGGGCAAGTGGTACAGGGAATGCTGCAGAGGGTTGGGCTGATCAAGAATTACTGTTTATTTTAATTGATTGGGTAACATCTCTGTATGAAGAAGGAAGCAGCCATGTAGTTTCTGGGGGAAGAACAAGAAAAAACTGTTTCCTTCATTAGAACATACGCTCCTGGACACCAGGAACTTGTCTGTCTTGCTCACCTGTGTGCATGCTCCACCTTGGCACATAATAGGTATTGTATAATTGTTTGTTTAATAAACAAATATTAAGTGAAATTTCTAGACATAATTTCATCTGAATTTCTCACCTTGCATATGCAATGTCCCTCTTCTCTTCTGCTCTTAAAGTGACTGCTACCCTTGCAAGAATGACAGACTATGCTAAATAAGTTATCATATGCTAGAGCAGAACTGTCTAGTAGAAATAGCTACAATGATAAAAATCTTCTATATCTGATGTCCAATATAGTAACCACATGTGTTTACTGAGCACATGAAATGTGGCTAGTGCAACAGAGGAAGTGAATTTCTTATTTTATTTAACTTATCCTAATGTGGTATATTTACACAATAGAATACTACTCTGCCATAAAAAAAGAATGAAATCCTGTCATTCACAGCAACATGGGCGAACTCAGAGACAATTATTTTAAGTGAAATAAGGCAGGCACAGAGAGATAAACACTGCATGTCCTCACTCATAAAAGTGGGAGCTAAAAAAATAAACAAATAAGTTTTTAAAAAGAAAATTACAACTATCACAATAATATATTGAATTTTCAAAAGGAGAGAACAGAGCTGAGGTTACCAGAGGTGGGAAAAGGGAAAAGGAAGGAGGGTAAGGGAGAAATTGTTAAAGGGACATGAAAAAAAGATGACAATGTGTAATGTTGAATATACTAATTATCCTGATATGAGCACCACATATTACACACAGGTATTGATATTCAAATCTGTACCCCAAAGATATGTATAATCAACTATGTTTCAATTGTTTTTTTAATTTAATTTAAATAGCCACATGTGGTAAGAGGCTACCCTACTGGACAGGGCAGCTCTAGAGCTCATAACATACATTCGATCATATAGACCAAGAAATACAAATCCTAAGGATTATTTTAGTATTATTTCTCATAGACAATAAAAATGTTCCTCAAAATATTTGAAAGGGTTTCTCATATTTATTTTAATTTGCATTTATTTCTGAGGCCAAAACTTTTCCAAGTATTTGCTATCTCTTCTTCTAAACTTGTTGCTCTGCCCTATATATTTTACACAATTGGAATGAATCATTCTGGATCATTAGTTTTGTATCCCTTTTATACTTAACACTCAATCATTAGTATT
>NW_007730918.1:13086-24582 GCF_000696425.1 Galeopterus variegatus | reverse complement strand
AAATAATAATCTTAACAACAGCGTTTGCATACCTGAACTATCACCAACATTTAATAATATCTTTTCACTCTTGCAAATTGGATGGTTGAAAATTGGACCCTATTTCCCTTTATATATATATTTTTTTAATTATTAAGAGTTGAACATCTTTTCAGAGGTTTACTACTTGTATTTTCTCTTCTATACATAATGAATGTCTGACTTTTTACATTTTTCTTATTTGATTGCTAATGTTTTTCTTATCAATGTATATGTGTTCTCTTTTTTTGAAACATGATTGTACATATCTGTGGGTTACAGCATTTAATATCAATATCTGTGTGCAATATGTGATGCTCAAATCAGGATAATTAGTACAGTCAGCATTACACAACATAATCATTTTTTATAGTCCTTTACCAATTTTTTGCTAACTCTCCCTTTCCCAACTCAGGTGACTTCAGTTCTGTTCTCCCCTTTTGAAAGTTCAATGAATTATTGTGATTGATACATGTTTCTTTCTTTTTTATTTGTTTATTTTTTTAGCTCCTACTTATGAGTTAAGTCATGTGGTATTTCTCTTNTTTTTTATTTGTTTATTTTTTTAGCTCCTACTTATGAGTTAAGTCATGTGGTATTTCTCTTTCTATGCATGGCTTATTTCACTTAAGATAATTTTCTCTAGGTTCATCCATGTTGCTGAGAATGGCAGAATTTCTTTTTTTTAATGTCAAAGTAGTGTTCCATTGTGTATATATGCCATTTTCCTTATCCAGCCATCCATCCATGGATGTTTAGGTTGGTTTCAACTCTTGGCTATTTGTAAATAGAGCTGAAATAAACATGAGAGTGCAGATATCCCTTTGATGTGATGATTTCCATTCCTTTGGGTATAAGTTCCTTATGTGATGGTTATTAACCTTTTTAAAAGTGCATACCAACATTTTTCATTTTTTTTTATTTATGATGTTTTGATGTATGTAAGTATTAAATTTTCAAAAAATGAAATATCTACATGTGAGACTGGACATCAGGGAGGGAGCCAGGCTCCAATCAGCTTGGTTTTAAAGTAATGAAAGTAGATGAGATCAGCAAGCAAGTGATTGTAGATGGAGAAGGGATCAAGTCTGAGGTTTGAGCTGGGCACACTCCAATATGCACAGGCTGGGAAGATACAAAGGGAGCAGCGGAGAGAATGAGGAGTGGCCAGTGTGGTGGGAGGCAAACAGTGGGACTGATCCTGGGGGCCAAGTGAAAAGAGGCTTCCAGAAGGAACTGATCAACTATGATAAATGCTGTCAATAATGCTGAAGAGCAGAGAGTATGATGCAGGATGAGTAACAACCAACCAGTCATCAGGAAGAGCCAACAAGTGTCCAGTCCAGGTGGGCACCATCATAACTCAGCATGAGAGTTAAGGCAAGAAAAAGAATTACAATTCAGGGAACAGTATTACACAAAGAATAAAAGTTACAAAATACTTCAGACTTCTTCACTTCTCTGCAGTGCTAGCTAATAGGGCCACATAAAAAAGAGCCCTTTAAAATGAGACTTTTCACTGGCTCATTCAACTAAAGAAAGCTAAGAAAACTATAGAAAACCTATTTAATCTCATCAAATGAAAGAACGGGGAAAGTGTGTTTCAAAGAACATATAAATTTTGTCTTTACGCCTACCTCCTACCTCTTTGGTAAGTTAAGAGAGCAAATGGCTCAGGTGATCTATCCAAAAGTGAAATTCGCCAATCTGTCTTGTTAAGCAATGATTGGCAGGACAATGACATGACACGGTATCAGGCGCATCTCCTAAATTATTTCTTGGTCTAATTTCCTTCTGCCAGTACATCACTTAGAGTTCTGTTGATCATTACAGGATCTTGAAATTGGAAGCAAAATTGAAACATTTTCAAAGAAAAAATAGAGTCAGAGGCTAACATGGATCACACTCCACCCCTCCATGTACTTTCTTATAATGACTCAAATCCCCTAATCAGGCAACAACAATCAGTTATAAAGCCAGAGAAAAGCATTTCTGCCCTACAAACACCAATTTTACCCACATTTGGCACACAGATCAAAGTGGGCTGTTAATAAATGCTCTGAAAGATAGTATAACAACTTTTCATGGGTCTGCCTAAATCTGGTCTATTTTCAGGACAGGGATACTGTCTTTGTCCAGAAATCAGAATCAAATAAGTATGTGAAATGATCTAGCACCTGTTCACTAAAAACAGTCTTTCAGGAAAGATTTCCTTATATGGGTTTTAACAAGATAAAGGACAAGGAGGTAAAAACAGGAAAGTGAAAGACACTAATAAAGGTGACTCTTTAGAGAGCCTTACTCAAGAGCAAACAAAAAGTCAGCAGTGCTGACTCCAGAAAAACATGAGAAGAAAGGTGGAAGGTGGTATGAGTGCCAATACATATTAATATTTCATTTGCCTTTTAAACAAAATTGTTCTACAAATTTCTACTAAAATAAAATTGTGCTGGCCAGACCCTGCCTGAAGTACTTGGTTCCATCCTGAATGCCGCACCTTTAAACAGAAACACAGACAAACTAGACAGAAACCAAAAGTATGTTGAAACAAGGATCCCAGAACCATATCAGAAGAGGAGCCACTGACAGTCTTGCAGAAAATAATGGGACATTTTCATATGCTTGTATACAAGGAAAAAAGTTAGAGCTTTTCAATTCATACACTCCTGTGTATTCAGAGAACTCAAGAAATGTAATAAATGTTTAAATTTTACAAACTATTTAAGAAAAGGCAATAGTTAAGAGCAATTCAAAGAAAAACAATCTTGAGTTATACTACTAAAAAATAACTATACTTGCATATGTTATTTTCAAATGCATTTCTGAAGACATCAAAAAGACTCAGGTTAAAACTATCTGGTAAGTGCATCTTGAAATTTCAAATATCCCATGTTACCTTTCTGTATTATAGCTTATAATATGCTACAACCTGTGTGATATAGTTAATTAATGAACCTTTTTATCTGTGTAAACACAGGAATTTAAATAGGAATTTACTATTTTTTGTAATAGCTTTTGCTATTTTGTCATTGCTCATTTTGTTCTTGTTATTTTGATAAACAGAGTATCAAACTTTAAAAATAATAAAAAATAAAAATAATGGGAGACATGAGAGCTACCATAAAGTACCTGAGAGGCTGTTGAGGAAAAAGTACTGGATTAGTCTGCAGCAGACTTCCCACTCTGTAGCTAGGAGAGTCAGGCAGCAAATTATCTCTCTGGAACCCTTAGGCAAAATTGTGAGGTCAACCTACATGATCTTAAGTTCCTGTAAGTTACATAATTCTATCACTTCAAAGTAGATCACTAGCGAGGAGAATATGTTGCTTATAGTAAACAACTAATCTTTGCTTAACTAATTGTTCTGTGTGGTTGCAGAAGGAAGAACTAGGTAAAAACTAAAATAAGTAAAACTTTGGCTCGATATAAGAGCTTTTTAACAATTAAAGTTGTGTCATAATGAGATCAAATTGTCTCAAAAAATAGGAACATCATTGTTAATAGAAATATTTGAGTAGGTGCTGAAGACTGTGAATTAGATATAAAGTTGAACTATATATACTTCTAATCTCTTCCACTCCTAAGATGCTGTGATTCTTTAGGTCTAATTTACCAAATACTTTTCCTCCAGATTACCTTCATCAGTTCTCAGTGATGCAAATCAATTACTCTAGGGTTTCATAACTTTGTTGTAACATCTGAATTTGGTTCATCCCATACATTCTTAACATTGTTACTTGGTATAGGTCTTGGGAAAGCCTCTTGAAATTGCTCTAAAGGCTATATTTAGCCTTATGATAATACTGGTGATGATGATTTGAATGATGTTACCAACTCTCTTACTAGATGCCAATATGTGCTAAGAATTTCACATGCGTTATCTCATTGAATCCTTCCAGTAACCCTATGAGGAATGTGTTGTTATTGTATTCATTTCACAAAGAAGGAAACTCAGGGTTAGAGGGGTAGGTACCTTGTCCAAGATAACTGAGCTAGTAGAGGCAGAGTCTGGCTTGAACTCTGGTCTGGCTAAATCCTTTGAAATCCTTACTCTTGGCCACCTGCTCTACTACAGTGATTCTCAAAGCATGGTCCGTGGACCAGCTGCTGCAGAATCCCCTAGTAACTTGTTAAAAATGCAGTTTCACATGTACTGAATCAGAATCTCTGGGGACAGGACAAGCAGTCTGTGTTTTAACAAGGCTTCCAGATAGTTCCAATGCTCACTAAAATTTAAGAAGTACTCTGTATTCCTTTGGTGGTGGCACATTTTCTTTATTTCTTTCTTTTTTTTTTTCATATTTCTAGTATTTCTAGAAATACTAGAAACTCTACGGAACTGAAGATTTGCCGCAGCTCCCGCCGTGGGTTCGGATCCCATATAGGGATGGCCAGTGCGCTCACTGGCTGAGCACGGTGCAGCCAGTCTCAAAAAGGAAAAAAAAAAAAAAAAAAAAAAAAAAGATTTGCCTAGAGGCCACATTTTATTCATTTAACCATACTTATTTTTGTAACTTGAATTTGAAAGTCTATGGTAGCTCCTTAATCTTTCTTTAGGGGGAGAAAGAGAAATCCCAGATATGGAAAAGTTGGGTTTCCGTTTCCTTCCCTGAAATAGGAAGGGCAATTTCCTGCCAACGTTGGTGAAGGAATTAGAGAGCAGCTACTTTAAAATATAAAGAAAAGGGAAACAAGAAAGGAAAAAACACTCCTGCAGTATAGCTAAGCTGTTGTAGTTACACATGAAGAGTGAATAGGCCAAGAAATCTTGAAGTTCCCCTAGAGCCTTTATATAATAAATAACATTAATTATCGACTTCATCAAAATAGTTAAAATAAAAATCTTTCCTCCATGTGTACTTTTTGAAAAAGAATATAAATCTATGCACTTTTGTCTTATGAATACAGCAATGGAAAGAGTGCTTCTGTAGGGGCATAATCAACGACAATTATCATCTCCTTTCTTTGATTTAAAAAAATAAAAATCCTTTTTAGCTTTATAGCTCATGCTGCCTAGAATTTAACCTTGGTCTTTTTCAAGCTTATCTTTAGTCCATAACATGGCGCAACTCTGCGAATCAGTGTATAAGCTCTTTAATATCTTCCTGCATGTGCAATTTTAAAGCTCAGTCATGGGCGTATAAGTCATCCTCTACTTCAAGGTTTCTGGAGATACTTGCAGCTGGTCAGATAAAAGGTTTTCACAGGGTCAATGGGGATAAATGTGAGTGATATGTTAAATGCTACATAAAACAGGATGATTTCTCTACAGGTGCAGATGTACTGAGAAAGGTGGTAAGTGGCTTTTAGTTGTGCAGAAATGGAGTACAACAGGGACTGCCTTACTTCACACATACTAGAACACAGTGGAGATCTCACACACTGCACCACACCAAAAGCAAAATAAGCACATTTCACCTGGAAACCTTGGCTAAATAAAAAATGTTCCTGGTCTGGAATAATACCCGATTCACTGTATTATCCAAGGGTGCTCTCAGATGGGTCTACAGTCAGTGTTTCATTATATCTACTGTCATCCCTCCTTCCAGAAAGGACTGCAGGGAGGCAGTGAGCTAGTGAAGAGCAGTTCGCATCCATCCTGGTAAGAACAAGGAAATGCGGACTTCACTAATCTCTCTTCTCAAATACATTTACATGAGGCCTAAAAAAAGCTACCAGCACTCAGGAATGTAGAAAGAACAATGGGACTGGACAAGCCACCCTTATTTATAATAGGTTGAAGGAGTTATCTATACACTCTCTTCTATTAGTGAAATCCTTATTTGAATGGATATCAAGTCCCATAACTTAAAAGAAAAAAACAAGAGAATATTTATTTAAAAACTAAAATAATAGACCCTGGGCATTATGATAATTCAGTATGCAAAACAAAAGGCTAAGATGTGCTAAAGATAATTAAATGTTATCTATCAAGAAGGTTCCTTCCTTCCTTTCTTCATTTATTCATTTACTCAATAGCAACAGAGCAAAAACATATGCCAGGCAGCATATAGAAAATGCCAACCAGCTCCACACATTCTCCCTGATACCCCCCAAAAATTCAGTAGGAGGAAATGGACTCAAAGTAAAAAACAATATAATTTGGCTGACACGAGTGAAAACGTCAGATGGTTAAATTACTGGAGTTTGTGTACAAGGAAGACTTCAAATAGGCAACAGTGGACAATGCTAAGTCCTGAGTGTTCTGGTCAAGTACTGATCTGCCTGGAAGCCGTAGTCAAGCCCTCCTGAGGTCTCTTCTGTCTATGGCTTGTAATTGCATTTGTGGCAAGAGCATGGCAAGAGGCTCAAAACAAATAGACCTCTGCCAAATGTCTTCTCTAACCAATATAAAAAGGCCACTAAAATTCCATTTAATAAAAAACAAATACGGTCAGTTGTAAGCGTAAAAATGGACACTTTATCTATTGCTATATACATTGTACAAGATATTTTGTTTATATTAACTCATTAAATTTCACTCACAATCTTGTGAAGCTTATTCACAACTTTACAAATATGACGAATTCCATCAAAATGTAGTGGGTTTAATTGCAAGTTTTCATCCAGAGGGTTAATATTATTAAATCAAAATATATACTGATGGGGGGCCGGCCCGGTGGCGCACTGGATAAGTGCGCCCGCTTGGGAAGCACGGCGGCGCTCCTGCCCGGGGGTTCGGATCCCACATACAGACCGGTTCACTGGCTGAGCGAGGCGCGGGAGCAACACCGAGGGTTGCAATCCCGTTGCTGGTCCCCGGTCCGGTACGGGGGCAACACTGAGGGTTGCAATCCGTTGCCAGACACGGAAAAAAGACAAAATATATATATATATATATATATATACTGATGACCTTGCTAAACATGAAATAGTACTTAATGGTCAAAGTGTAACTCACCCTTGCCATATCCACCAAGAAGTTCTCAAATAATTTCCAAATGTGGTTACTTGTGTAGATTTCTTTCATCTCCACTTCCGTGTCAACGTAACAGTGATTAACAAAGTTCACATAAGCTATTTTAACCTGTGCAAGTTTCAAATATAAAAGAACGTTAGTTTTCTTTATTGTTCACTTTCAAATACCAATTATGAAAAGTTCAATAAAATCTGTGTTAGTTCCTATAGTAGATTATAGCATGTTTTGTGTCTGCCTGGAAAGCATGCTCATTCCCTTCTTTTGCTAAGATACTCTACTGACACAACAGTGAACACACAACCTAGTTCTCCATTCCCCCGGGTCCAGCGACTGTTGTGACAATCACTTCACCCAGCTGAGCCTGTCCTACTGAGACACTCTCTCCATCCCCGCTCCCTTTCTTCCTCCCTCCCTCACCCCTCTTCCTCTCCCCCATTCTCTCTCTCTCTATATATATATATCTCTTCCCTCTCTCTCCTATCTCTCTCTCTCTCTCTCTCTCTCTCTTTTTCTTTTTGCTAAAGCAGAACAAGGTAAACCTGAATTTCAAGAAATCATCTTCTCCAGGAGTGTGGACAATAATGTTGCCCAGAAGAAGCTAAGGAGGCAAAAACATAAATCAAAAATGGACCAGAGATGGCAAGGATTCTGACATTGCTTGAACCTCTAGATCCATTGGAACAATGATCTTTCAAATTCCAAAGTACAGAGCCCAATAAAATTCCCTTTTTTTTTTTTGTTTAAATTAATTTAAGTTAGGTTTCTGGCACTTGTAACCAAGAGATTTCTAATACAATTGAAATACGGTGACTAAATAATACTTCATGTTATTTGAACATATTTAAATTACTATTTCTGAGAAGAAACAGGCTCATAGTTTACAAAGAATTGTGTTATATTAAGATGCACATGTAGTAAAACTTCTTTCCAGAATTAGCAAAATTCCTCATAAAGGACTGAGATGAGTCTCATCAACATATATACCACTTCTAAAGTACACACAGGGCAGTAGTTTTTGTTTTTCATTTTCTTTTGTTTCTTTCACAAAAATGTGATGAATACCATAAAATTCACCCCAAAAATGCATATATATAAAAAATCATGTAAACACTTGTAGGGGGTTCATGGAATCTAAGTTAAGAATGCGGAATAGAGGACCAGCTTCAATGCCTTTAGTGCTTCTCTCTACTTGACTGAGGTCCAAAACAAACCCTCTGTGGCAGGGTGCCTACGTCAGGATGGTCATGGGGGTGGGGGCAGGGGGACATCTGTGCCATCCAGGGCATTATCATAATCATCTTGACAGCAGCTAACATACAGTCAATGTTTAGTATTTGCAAAACTCCCCCTGCATTTTGTACATATTATCTTAGTTAATTTGATCCTCTCACTTTAAAAGTGTAGAAATTGAAGATTAGAAAGGTTAAGTAACCTGTTGGAGTCAGCCACACAAGGAAGTAACAGATCCAGGATTCTGACTTATTCTTTAGTTCATTTGTTCATTCGTTCAGATTTACGGAGTGTAGGCTCTAGCTCAGACAATACGATGGTGAATAGAACAGACCCAGTTGTTATTCTTATAGAGTTTATAATCTTGGGAACGAGTGTGAGGGCTACAGACATTTCTTAACTAATAAAACGGAAATGTAAAATTTCAAAGTATAGACTCTTATAGATTGCACTGAGGGAGCACAAGGAAGCCTTCGCTGGAGAAGTGAGGCTTAAGTCAAGATCTGAAGGATAAAGAAGAGTTACTTAGGTGAACACGAGAGGTACGAGTGGTGTAGTCAGAGGGAACTGCATGTGGGAAGAAGCCCAGCCAGGACTGGGAACTCATAGAAGGACAGAACTCATGGACTTCATCACTACATCATACCTCCTCTCTTTGCCATCATATTTCAAACCAATTGTGGCATGAAGTGCCCGTGGATTGAGGTGTCAACAATTCCACAAAATTTCATAAAAATACACTTTCACGTCAATTACTACACTGAATTATTCGGAAGTAGGGAAGTTAACCTCACCTGACCCTTTTAAGTTACTGTGATCTAAAATATTTGGTTTTATATCATTTTCAATGCATCACACATTTATCAACTTTGCAACATTACACCACAACAGTAGAAAAGAAAGAAATTATTGCATTGTACATTCCTGGAAGCCTCATTAATAAAATCCGTTGGCAGACAACCAGCTTCTACTGAGATCTTTTTCTATCATCAGAGCCAAACTAGGACAAAGGATAAAAGATGATGTGTGAATAAAGCAAAATGTATGTGCGTATTTTCAAGAATGCATCTATTCCATAAAACAAGGCAGACCGGCAGAGTCTGATATGTGGCCCTGTAGCATTATCCTAGCCTCTCCAGTCAATGACTGTGAATCACTTGTGAAGCACCTGGTTTAAGCTCAAGAACATACTAGAGGTTAAAGTAAATCTTTTGGTTTGATCACACTGCCATGTTTAGAATTTAAGAGACCTATGTAGTAGTGTCCACTAAACTAACAGTGGCTATATTTTAAAATAGGTTTATTCTCTTTCATAACTTCCTGTAGAACTAAAAAGTTAACCTTTTAAAGCTGTTTTCAGTCGTTCAAATTATATATAGCTAAATACAATTCCTTGACTAAATATATGATCTCATTATAAATACTGATATGGGAGACTTCTGGCACTTATACGAACTTTAAAAATTAATGACAACTCTACTGCTGATTAGCTTTTGCCAGGCTTACCTCCGGGATGCAGTCATCGTGGGTCACCACCCGCACTATGTCATCCAGGGGCAGAAGGGAATTACACTTGATTTCAGTGTAGACATTTTTCCCCTCTGTGCACGCTGCCAGCAACTCCACAAGGGTGATGTGGTAGGCTAAGGGGCCACTCTCATCCCCTCGGTCTCTCTCTGAACACATCATATGGAGAAGGATTGGAAATGATGCTCTATCGTTGTAAAATATCAGCACATCTTCACCCCCATTTATCAACTGAAATGATAATAAGAGAGTCTACATAGCAGTCCAAATGCTCATCCTTACACTTATTTCCAAAGGCTTGATCTAGCTGGAAACACATGTATCTCTCTGTAAAAATACAGATGATATTGCAAAAGCAGAGCTATGCTAAGGCAGGATGGTGAAAAGGTTCCAGACATGTGCCAAGTGATCAGTTACGAATGCTATCAAAACCAGTCAGGGAGAGATGGGAGTGGCAATGGGACAAGAAGTAAATGACACAGACAATAGCAAATTGCTCATCAGTGAGTTACACACTGAAATTAAACCTGTAAAAGAGTAAAATTATTTCCTTCTACCTCCAATGGAAGACTTCACTGCCAAAGCATGAGAAATCTCATAAGTCTAATTTTACTAAAGCAGAATAAAATATCCTCATCCACTTCAATAATGACTGAATAAGTAAGCAAATACATTGAGCCAAACACAAGCCTATAAAAATCTGGAAAATTCCATGCATCATGGGAAAGCATCAGTAGAGAATGGAAGTAAAAACAGAGATGGGAGAAACAAAGAGAAAAAGAAGGCAAAAAAATGAGAAACAAAGAAGTGAATAGGTAGGGGCTTTTGGAACATACGTTTTTCTTCCTATTTTGTTTATATAATTTTAGTGGAAAATTCCATCAGGTGGCATTTTATTGCTCAAACTGCATAATGTCTCATTGTCTACCTGTTATCTATATCAGTATCAATTTTCTAATCCCAATGTGAGATATTTTGGCGGGTAACAAAGAATATAAAATTTTTTCTCTATTATTTTAAATTGATAAGCCAATTAATTGACTTACTTTAAAAATTTTGTTGAAAGAGAATTTGTGTCAAAATATGTATTTTGAAGGGTCTTCAAAAAGTTCATGGAAAGATTCGTATTATCTTTTAATTCTATTTTTCCGCAAACTTCTTGAAGTACCTTCATATATACTAGCATAATATAATATTACAGATACTTCTTTACACATAAAAACACTTCACCTGATAGCTGTCATAGCAGCTTAAATATTTGCTGCTTTCTCATTCTAGTTCTTTCCTTGGCGACTATAATACAAAATAAAATTATTTACCACATTTCTAGGCAATGAAGAACTAACGTGAATGTAAACGTAAATAAGAGAAAGGTAAATTTTACAAGTTTAAAATGTTCCTTGAAATGTTTAATAACAATAATTTATAGTAAAAAAAAATACAGGGCTTTAAGCTGAATTAATTTTAAGATTTCTATGTGTTGGGAGGGACTCACGTTGAATCAATATGGAAATCTCTCCCATTCCCAAATTTTAGGTGTATAATTATGAAAATGCCACCAAACCAATATAATCTACTACATAACTCTTTGGGAGCCATAAGTGGAAGGTGCCTTAATCCACCCGGGCTACTAGAGAACCACTAGGTTACAGAGCAGTGATTCACCCAAGTGGACTCTGAGCTGCCAATTCTCCAATACATCACAGTTGGTTCCTAGTGAGTAACTTACTATGTAAACTTCGCTCAATATCAACCATCAAAATGAAAAGGGCAAAATAAATAAAGTGCTTCATCCATCTGTT
>NW_007730918.1:8875-12483 GCF_000696425.1 Galeopterus variegatus | reverse complement strand
CACCCGGGCTACTAGAGAACCACTAGGTTACAGAGCAGTGATTCACCCAAGTGGACTCTGAACTGCCAATTCTCCAATACATCACAGCTGGTTCCTAGTGAGTAACTTACTATGTAAACTTTGCTCAATATCAACCATCAAAATGAAAAGGGCAAAATAAATAAAGTGCTTCATCCATCTGTTTTTCTTAAATTTTTAACTTACTCTAAATAGCAAGTTTCCGTGTTACAATAAATACTGATGAACAGTTTTTATTAATTAATTTGGTTCTCTTCAAAGCCTTCTGCAAATAGCAGCAGAAAACACCCATTCAATATTTCAGAGACAGAGCAATGACGGCACTGGACAGGCAGAGTTCAATCCATCTTTGCTATATTATTGAAAACTTAAAAATATAAAATCTTGTCATTTTTATTTCAAATAATCTGTTACATTTCATAGAATTTTTACCCATTAAATACACAAATTCAGTCTGGACCAAAAGAAAAATAAACAGAAAATCATAAAATCAACTTCCAATATGTTGCTTCATTAGATTAAAATAAAATATACTTGTGCTTAAGTAGTCATGATTAAATTAAATAATTTTCTAAACCTATGCTGTTGGGGTTTTTTTCACTCCAAGTTAACAGAAAATATATATTTGAGCATATTGTTTATGTGAATCTGACAAAATGCAAATCGAGAACATACCTCTGTCATTACCATATCCTGGCATTTCTTCACATATTTACCATCTGCTTTTACAATTGTCTGCAAAAACCTCAGGTACTCCACGTGGCGGCCATGTGTCTCAATGCAGTGCACAAAATGTTGCACGACTCTCTCACTAATTTCATTGCACAGATGGTAATTGTTCATGAAGATGTGTCTCATCGTTTCTGCTTCAAGAAGCTAAACACAGAGGAACATGTCGCTGTAATTCTGACAGGACCAATTTCTATTCTACAGTACTTAGACTAATTTCCCTGCCTGGAATCAGTTTAATATTTTATACAAAGCCATACTGACTTGTCTGTGCAAGTCTTCTATAAAATGCAATGAGATCATTAACCATTAAAAGGAAACTGAGCTCACAAAGGAACTTAGGTGGAAAAAAGGAGCTTATTATCATAAAATGCAACATGTGGCCAACAGTTATTCTCCTATTATCCAAAGTTAGCTAGCTCTTCCCTGAGATCCACTCAAACAAAATTTACAGGTTGAAGCAAACTCCACCTTTGAGTTTTTCATATTTATCTGTCTCATGATATTATAGAGTGAGTTCCTTGTTCTGCCATATTTTTGTGCTAGCAATAAACCCTATACATATAAAGTTCTAATTTGTATGTAAAATTCATGTAGTTTTTTGAGTTTCTTTAAAAGTTTCCTTAATGGAAATATAAGATATTCATTTTTAGGGAGACAATACCTACTGGGAAAAAAATGAAGTGACAAAGATTAATAAAATTCTATTCATTAATGCTTCTAAAACAATTTTGATGCACTTTACTATAATTAACAGAAGTCACTAAAATACTTACACCAGGAGTTAAAAACAAATTCAGATGTTTATGAAGAAGAACTTGATTCTGTGGATTTCCTCGACAGAAATTTTGCAGGAATGTATGAGCTAGATTCATGACTTCATTCATCTTTTCATCATTCTGTAAGTTAGGGAGTTGCACGTAATAGAAAGAAACAAACACACGAGAGCACAAACACCATCAAAAAATATGCTTATTCTCCCACATTGTTTTCTTCTCCTGCCTCACTGCTCTGTACTCCCCTCTCTCTGTTTCCACACCTCTCCCAGTTATCGCCACTGTCCCTGTTCTCTAGATCTTTCTTGCCTTCTCTTTATTTTTCCTCCTGTATCTGTTCTGCTCCACCTTTTCAACCCTCCCTCTGTTTCACAGCCCATCTCTCTTTCTCCCCAGTTTTTCTGATTGTCCACCACGTGTTCCCATCTCTGTGCATAGCTACCTTTTGTCCCCTGCCTTGTCCCCACCCCTCCTGTCGTCCCTTCCCCTCCTTTTCTAACCCTCTCTCTCTCTGCTGCTCCTTGCCTGTCTGTCTTCTCTGCTGACCCTGCAGTCTTCTCCTTCCATACACCTCCCCTTTCCCAGTGTGTCTGTGCATCCGGCTCTTTCTGTTTCTTTTTTCCTCTGTTTCTCCCCTTTCCCCACCTTCTAGGTCCCCTCTTTCTCACACTTCTTCCTTTCTACCATTTCTCAAACCTCTGTTCCTTCTCCTCTCGCCCCTTCTATTCTTTGGTCTCCCCTGCTCCCTGACCCTCTGCCTCCTGCTCAGCCCTTCCTCTCTTCCGCCTCTCCACCCACTTTTCCTCTCTTCCTCCACCCGGTATATTTTTGTCTCTGCATGTATTCTGCACTTTATTCTCCCGATCTCCCATCTCTCTGCCCCCTCCTTTTGCTATTTACTTTGCCTTATTTTTTTCCTTTTCTTTTCTTTTCCCACCTCTTTCTTTTTCTCTTGCTCTTTGCTTTCTCTCCCTTTCTTTTCCTCTTCATTTTGCTCTCCTCTTTCTTAACACTTTTAAGTTGCTTTCCTTATCTATTGTCATTCTCCAAAGTCCTATAATATGCTACTATCATCTGCTTACAGAAATCTCACTAAGAAACTCAAGTCTCAAAATTCACAGAGAATGCAAAGTTCTCTTCTTAAAAATGGTCTTTTGGCAATATCACTGAAACCCCCTAGAATTGTCCTGTGTGGTTGATTGTCCCATTTGTCATGTAGTCACTGTTAGAGATTCAAAATGGATTTATGTTTTGAGTAGTAGTTTATATTAAATGAAGCTAATGTTCACTATTTTCCTAATGTAAGGGTCTATAGTTTATACTATCTATAACTAATTAAATAACCTAAGGTCATTAATAGACCCATTTTCTCATATTTAAAACAGGGATGAATTAACTAGACTAATAAGTCATAAAATAACTCCATTCCTAAATAAAAAATAGAAAAAATCCATTTTGAAGTCCATTGACACTTTCCTTTCTTTGTGTAATGCAGGGATAGTTAAAAGATATAAAAAGGACTTCAATCTCAGAAAAGCTTGCCTGGCCAGTACAGAAGCACATCAGGGCCAGTTCTACTGTATGTCATGTTTCTTTGAAACTCTCATATTACTCTTTTGTTTCTGAACAATCCAGTTACTAAAACTGAGCAAATCCATTACCACAAAGTTATAGCAAAATACTCAATGCTACAGTTATATTATTAGAAGAAGAGAATTGTTCACATGTCCCAACCCATTACAGTATTACATAAAATCGGTGGTGGGGGGCAATCCCGTGCATGGAGTGAAAATCAAGTGAGAAGGGCATCCATACACAGAGGCCTGACATGGCATGTTGGTGCCCAAGAGTGATAACAAGGGCATCCACCTGGGAGGTTCGAAAGACTGAGAGGGGTGCGGAGGGCAGTCACGGGGAGGAGCAGGCAGCAGCAGTGAAGGGAGACTAGTGATATACAGGGCACTAATGTGAGTCACTATATTAAAGTGGGCAGTTTTCCCACTCTTAGAGAACAGAGATACAATAAGGAAAAGGAGAAACTAAAATGAGCCCTGTGGTGTTGGAATTAGAGGTATCAGTATGAAA
>NW_007730918.1:7624-8187 GCF_000696425.1 Galeopterus variegatus | reverse complement strand
AAGGAAAAGGAGAAACTAAAATGAGCCCTGTGGTGTTGGAATTAGAGGTATCAGTATGAAACCACAGTTTTCAATAATGTGTAGACAGATATGAAAATAAATATAAATGTAATTGTGTATGTTATAAGTGTGCATGTATGCATACACATATAGAAATAATATACTGTACATACACATATATGCATATTCTCTAGCTTTGCCTATTTAGAGGACCTGGAGGGGCTACACCCCAAAAGCAATAAGCACACTCAGTTCTCAGGACTTTGCTCCCAAATGCTATTCTTCACCAAATGGAACCAGAGCCTCTTGAAGAAATGGCTGATTCCAGAGTTGGAACAAGAAGAATTCAAGATGAACCTGGAACATTTTATGGTGCCAAAAAAGCAAGGAAGTACTCAAAGAATGATGGGGACACGTGACAGGACAGAGAAGGAGTTTACTGGCCAAATCTGAAACAATCTGAGAATCAAAATAAACAATAATAGAAACTTATTACAACCTATTGAAAAAAACGAGCATCCACAAACCCATGCTGATAAAAATAAATGGATGAATAAACTGCA
>NW_007730918.1:4938-6508 GCF_000696425.1 Galeopterus variegatus | reverse complement strand
TGTGTGTGGGGATTAGGTGGCAGCAAAGTGTCAGGCTCTTTCCTGATTGTGAGGGCTGTAGGGTGGTTATGTAGAAGAGGGAATGTCCTTGTTTGCAGGAAGCAGGCACTCGAGGGCTCAGGATGATGGGGCATCAGGTGGGCGACTTACTCTTAAATAGTTAAGGGAGAAAAAATTCTTTGTAACTTTGCTATACATTTGAAATTGTTTCAACTGAAAAGTTAAAGAACAAAAGTGACTAAGGACTAACCTTTTCATAGGGTATCTGCAGAAGATCCAACACCACCGAATGAGCCCCCATATTTTTTAGTAATCGTTGGTGTTGATTCCGAGTCTTTTTATTCTGTATGCAGAGTTTACTCAGCCTAATCAAAATCTTTAAAAAGAAAAAGTACTATATTTAACAAACAACAATATGAAATGTATTATATAAGCAAAAGTTATTTGGCATGAAAACATAAACCTATATAGTAGTATTTCATATCACTGACCTCCTTTACGATCCTGTAGTTATTGCTTTTATTGCTGTCAATCTGAGGTTTCTTTGTTCCATCCTGCACTGAACTTAAAATATGTGATTCCTAAAACAAACACAAATATGTATTTTTATGCCATCTGTAGCTTTGTAATAAATTTATGTATTTTGTAAGAAATAATAAATATACTTTGTAATATTTTAGAATAAATTTATTATTCAACATAAATGTTGCTTTTGTACTTTTTTGTTGCATAAAATGTTCCTTGGCTTGCATGAGCCATGCAAATTACCACTACATGATAAGAACCAAATTACAAGATAAATGTTATTACTAATAATTGAGTTAAATTTTTAAAAAGTTGTTATTCATATTATTAGTGTATTTCCATATATACATATAAATCATGGTTTATAAATCATGGTTGTCTATATGAGAGGGAATCATAAAAATCTGGGCATAAAAGATGCAATTTTATCATCAAGGAAGAACAGCAAGGAACAAAAGAGTGAAGGAGCATCTCCTAGCAGCTGAACACAACTCAGGGAAGAGAGACAAGGGCAACATGACCCAGAGATTCTCTGCCAGGTCACCATGACATCCTTAAGAGTAACGACTTGGGGCCAACCAAGCAAGTATGGAATCATGAAAATGAAGAGAGGCAAATAAAACATATTAGAAACAATATTTTAAATTGCTATATTAATAAAGCTTATTAAGAGGACCTGAAACACCAGAAGAATTAATTATAACAACCATTATCTGTAGCATCAAAATAAAAAGCAAATATAGGTAGTGTACATATCTTAAATATCAGCAATTGGAGCCACCATATGAAAATAAAACACCAATTACAAACAATTCCATACAAAACATTTATTAAGACTTAATACATGCCTGGTCCTAGACTATGGTAAATGGAGCTTAAAGAAACAAAAAACAACAGAAGATACGATCCTTCTCACAAGAAAATTACAGTCTACCTAAGAAAACTGGGAGAAATATGAAAATAAACATTTGAACTGAGCAGAAGTCACTATTCAGAAAGAGAGAAAGAGAGAGAGAGAGAATAACTACAGCTTTAGACAGCCTTA
>NW_007730918.1:0-3221 GCF_000696425.1 Galeopterus variegatus | reverse complement strand
TTTTTTTTTGGTACACAAGCAGCTTCTACTGACTCTTTCTCATCTCTTTCAAAATATGGTCAGGTGGAGGCTATCCAAACACCATCAGTGAAACTACCCATCCTGAAAAGTAGTCTGGCCTCTCCAATTACTGCTCCTTCTAACTTTCCCAAAAGAATAATATGTACTACACTGTACTAAAATTGCTTTATGTGCCAATGACTCATAACTACCAAAACTTTCTTCAGCATTTGACTCTGTGGTTCACTACCATTTTTGTTAAACCCTATTTTGTTTGTTTTATTATGACATAATAGTCTCTTCCAGATTAACTTCTACATTTCTGACCACCTGTCTCTTTCACTCTTTGCAGAATTGAAACTGCAAACTGTAAACGATACCAACACTGAAAGCCTTCAAAACATTACTCAGTTAGATTCCCAGGCTGTGTCACCTAGCTATCATAATGAGTACTAGCAGGGAAATAATGAAAGCAGTCCAACCTCCACCCCAGGTAGATAAAAGAAAAGAAAGAATGTGAGATATTTTCTACAAGACACTAAACATTAAGTAAATCCTCAAAGGTTATAGAAGAAAATGTCAAACTATATTTGTAAGCAAAGGCAGTGTAGAGGAGGAAAGGCAGTCCACGTGGCTAAGATAAATGCAAATGGTTTAGATGGAAAGAGACTGGCATTCAGGCAATGAGACAAATAGGGTTCCTATTTGACAGCAAAAATATTTATTGATGAGAAGTAGAAATTGCAAAAGCTAGAAATTAAATTTCCTTTTTCTGATCACAAAGGTAGAAGTTGAATTTTTAAAAGGCTATTGCATTTTTTTCTGAAAGAAAAGAAATATTTTTAAAAACCAAGTTTGTATAACAAACTAGGATTAAGATATTACCACGTCGAAAGACTGACAAAGCTCCTTAGGTAGAAAGGAGATCTTTCTGATACAGGTCAGCTTTAAAGAAAGCAATTAAAAAATACAGGCAAAGCTTTGACAAATATATTTAAGCCTGCTTCTCAATGACCTGAAGAAAAAGGAACTGTCTTGTTTTAAGAAAAGTAATCTTGGACAAAATGTACTATANGGAGATCTTTCTGATACAGGTCAGCTTTAAAGAAAGCAATTAAAAAATACAGGCAAAGCTTTGACAAATATATTTAAGCCTGCTTCTCAATGACCTGAAGAAAAAGGAACTGTCTTGTTTTAAGAAAAGTAATCTTGGACAAAATGTACTATACAACAAAAAGTTATGCTCTTTAGTTCAGCCCAGGGGAAGATAGAGACAATGCTAAACTCTGTAAGTATGGGAATTATGAAGAATAATGATTTTAATTTAAAATTTCCAGCAGTCAACAAAAGAAGGCGACTCTGGAGAATTCAATAAACAACCCCTTTTAGTTTCAGAAAATAATTCAATGTAATTAAACTGAACAAAAGTATTAACCCATAGAACATCTGGAAGATTCCAAGGCAGTGATCAGGGGAGTTAAGAAATACGTAAACTGTGTAATTACAGTTAGGTTTTGTTTCCTTGTTTTGATGCTAAAATACTCTAATGCTCTAAAGGAAGGTATTACAAGAGTTTTCCTCCAAAAAGAGCAGAAATTGACCATAATACTTATATCTTGTACAACTTTAGTCCTAGGTCAGTGGTCAAATCTAAAAAGCCCTGAATTTATTCTAATGACAAAATACTAGAAAAGTGCAAAATATAGAATTATAGAGTCACAGAGCTGAGTAGACCCAGAAAAAAAAAAAGCATAACACCGAAAACAGTGCCATGCTTATCATACGTATCCAAAAACTCCTTTCGACAGCAGTGATGAAGAATAAATACCATGCTCCAAAAGAGCTTGCACTTTATTCTAATTGCCTCCTATAATCTGAACAACCTGAATTTATTTCCTCTAATGGAATATGGGAAACAGCTTAGTTAAGTGATTTTATAGAGGCAGCTATATTTTAAATTGCATAGTATATACCATAACAGAAAATAGTAGATTCAGAAACAAGGTAGCAAGAAGACTCTAGAAACTGGGTGGGCAGCAGGGTTCTAGGCAGAGACACAAAGAGTGAATACTGATTCTAAATATAGATTCCCCCACACCCCCTTTTTTTTCTTGCATTGGTCAAGGAAACTCTTTTCTATCAATAGCAAAAATAATTTAAGAAAACAATACCACATGAACTATAAGGCAAACTAAATATTGGCACCAATTAATGGGGATCCAGGTCCTTTGCTTAAGTAAGGGCAATCATGCTTTTAAAAATAGAACTTTCCAAATTCTCCCACGTAGAGCTGCCTGCATCTGCAGCTGCATGATCAAAATAGCTCAGTGCATGCCTTCTATTTTTCCACACCCCACTGAAGTTTAAGGAGGTCCTTCCTCGGCAAAGTTGTCAAGTCAGCAAGACAGCAAAGCATTCTGCTCACCATCTGCATCCCTAGGCTTCTCCTCATGTAACCATCCTACAACCCACTCAGGGGCATCATTTACCAACCAGCCTCCCCAACTTCAGGTGCCAAATGCCATGCTTCTCCCTTGCTCACTACCATCCAAATCATGAGAAAAAAATCTAATAACCAGTCTTTTATACTCAATTGGCCAATCAGACCATGATTTAATTGAAGCTCTTCAACATAAATGCTCCCGCCTTCTGACACCTGAATGATAACCCTCTGTGGGATGATGACTTATTTTTTCTCACTGTGACCTAAGAATAACATCATGTACCAGTCAATTAAGAAGATATACAGGGGGTTGCAGAATCCCTAAAATCACCCTAGATCACTCTTCTGACCTTGCATGTAAAGCTAATTTGGACGATCATGGTGCCATGGTTGACTGTTTCTACTTCCCTGAGAGGTCCCTAAGGCTGCTCGAAGACTTGGGCCAAGAACCAGAATGTGTGGAAGGGGCTATGTCCATCATTACTGGCAGATAACTTCTCTCCAGAATTCTCAATTCAGGCCCAAATCCCTTCACTTCCCGGGAATAGATATATATTCCTAACCTTACCCCAAACCTGTTTTCCTTTCCCTGTGTCTCAAGACAATTACAATACTGATGTTTTCTGACTCATTTGATGTCATTTTAGTTAGTATTTGATGATGTTTAGTTCAATGTCCTAGAAAACCCTCCAAATCTTTACTATCTGTTTCACTGTTAAATAAGGTTAAACAAACATAAAGTATATGCCACTGGAGTGCATCCTCTTTGCTTAGAGAA
>NW_007730917.1:233186-233418 GCF_000696425.1 Galeopterus variegatus | reverse complement strand
TCATTCTCCTGCATATGGATATCCAGTTATCCCAGCACCATTTGCTGAAGAGGCAGTCGCTACCCCAGCGAAGAGGCTTGATGCCTTTGTCAAAGATCAGATGGCAGTAAGTGTGTGAGTTGAGTTAGGGATTCTCTATTCTTTTCCATTGTTCAGTGTGTCTGTTTTTAGGCCAGTACCATACTGTTTTGGTTATTATGGCTTTGTAGTATAGTTTAAAGTCAGGTAGTGT
>NW_007730917.1:229593-230234 GCF_000696425.1 Galeopterus variegatus | reverse complement strand
GAGGTGGGTCTCTTGTAGGCAGCATATAGTTGGGTCCTCCTTTCTAATCCAGTCAGCCAATTGTGTCTTTTGATTGCGGAATTTAAACCCTTTACATTAAGAGTTGTTATTGAAAGGTGTTGATTTATTCCTGGCATTTTATTGATTGTTTGGTTGTCTTAGGTGTCTTTTGTTCCTTGCTTTCTTTCTTTCTTTTTTTTTTTTTTGTCTTTTTGTCTTTTTCCGTGTCTGGCAACAGATCGCAACCCTCAGTGTTGCCCCTGTACCGGACCGGGGACCGGCAACGGGATTGCAACCCTCGGCGTTGCTCCCGCGCCTCGCTCAGCCAGTGAGTGGGAACCGGTCTGTATGTGGGATCCGAACCCTCGGGTGGGAGCGCCACCGTGCTTCCCAAGCGGCGCATTATCCAGTGCGCCACCGGGCTGGCCCTTGTTCCTTGCTTTCTGCTTTGCTGTTTGTTTTCTGTGTTTGTTGGTTCCTTAGGTTGTAGATAGTGTTTTTGTTTGTTTGTTTGTTTTCTTTTCATCGTCGTCATTTTTATTATACTAGTGGGTTTTGATGTTACTTGGGTTTTTATGGCAGTGTTAGTTAATTTTCAGGAACCAATCCCAGTACTCCCTTGAGAATTTCTTGTAAGGGCA
>NW_007730917.1:215354-228721 GCF_000696425.1 Galeopterus variegatus | reverse complement strand
GATCTGAAGCTCTTTTTCCTATGCCTGGGAAGTTTTCTGCCACCCACTATTTTGTTGAATATGTTTTCAAAACGTTCTCCTTTTCCTCCCCTTCTGGAATACCCATGACTCAGATATTTGAGCGCTTGAGGTTGTCTAATATCTCTCTCAGGTTTTCTTCAATGTCTTTGATACTTTTTTCTTTTTTCTTGTCTGCTTGTGTTATTTCAAACAGCCCATCTTCAAGTTCAGAGGTTCTCTCTTCAACTTCCATTAGCCTGCTGGTTAAACTCTCCATTGTGTTTTTTATTTCGCTGAATAACTTCTTCAGTTTGGCAAGTTCCGCTACATTTTTTTTTAAGACGTTGATTTCCTTGTACATTTCCTCTTTAAGGTCCTGTATAGTTTTCTTTGTTTCATCATGCTGTCTAGCTGAGTTTTCTTTTATCTCATTCAATATCTTTAGAATTATCACTTGAAATTCCTTGTCATTCATTTCAAGGGCTTCCTGTTCTATAGGATCTGGAGTTTCAGATTTATTAACCTTTGGTGGTGTACTTTCTAAGTTTTTTGTATTTCTGGTATCTTTTTTGGATGTTTATTCATTTTGGCAGGGGGTTTCACAGTGCCCAGGTTTGACCTTATTGGCTCAGTTTGTCTCTAGTGACTTGCGTGTGTGGTTGCCTCGAGTCTTGGGCCTCTCTGGGGAGGCTCCTCTCTGGTCAGTTTGGACTCTGCTGGGCTGCTGGATCACTGGATGGTACCGCAGGTTGTGTGGCCTCTTTTCAGCTTCTACTTCCCGTGTAGATTTTCTCTCTGTTCAGTATGCTCTGGCGCTGGCTGCTGGATCCCGCTGTGGTTGCCCCACAGGTTGTGTGTTTTCTGCCGAGTCTGCACACTAGGTGGGGCTCTTGGACCTTACCAGGGCAGCCCACAAGGTGTGTTTTTTTTTCCTGCTGAGTCTCCGCCTCCGTAACCGGACACTTCCCCTCTCTGAGCTGGGGTGTGTTTACTGCAACCCCGTCTGTCAGCCCTGTCCTCAAGCACCCACTCAGCTCGGCCCCACCCAGGAATACTGTCAGGTTTCTCCTGGATGCAGTCTACCCATTGCTCTGGGTGGCTTGTAGCACTGAGTGGGTGTTTCTCAGTGTGAGCTGCTCGGAGGAGGAGCCCGCAGCACACCATTCCTCTTTGAATCTCCCCGGCGCGGATTGACTCCTGCGCCGCCCAAATTCAGCTGTCTGGCAGGCTCAAGTAAGCCCGGGAGTGTTCCAACCACACTTTTCCTAACCAAAAATCTGCTAGGCATTTTTCCGAACTGGTGCAGAGGTGGTATCTGCCTCCCGGCAACAGGAGGTTTACTGGGGGCAGAGCCCCAGGTGCGGTGGAGTAACAATTGGCCCGACCCGCCTTTCCCTGTCTCCTGATGCTGACCAGGGGCTCCCCACGTCACCATCCCCACCATAGAACCGTGGAGGGAGTGGGATGGGAGGCCGACCCGCAGGCCCTGGAAGGCCCCGTGCCGGGTCAAGCTAGTGGCAGGGCTCAGTGAGGAGCCGAGCCAGGTGAGGGAGGCAGACCTGGCCGAACTGGCCAGCTACGCCCCCACCCGAGAAAATGGAGGCAGCCCTGGGGTCGGTGGCTGGTCTGGTGTGGCAGGCGGAAGCCGGATGGGAGTCTGCTTCGTAAGCAGGGCTGGGCTGTGGGTCACTCACAGAGCTGGACAGTCCGGGCGGCTCTCTCTCCATTTCCGCATTGGCATGGACCCCGTCTTTGGTCTCTGGTCTCTGCCACCTGGGGCTGCTTACTTGGACCGGCGGCACGGCTTGGGCGCTCTCAGGAATCTTCTTTTGTGTCGGCCCTAAACTTTGAGTCTGTAGTTGCTTTTTTTATAGTTGTAGATTAGTTGTTCAAGGACTTATTCATTTTTTGTTGCTCTTGGAAATGCAGATAGCACTCTGGCAGCTCAGCGCATGCTTCTCAGGCTCACGCTGTCTTCTGGCGCCCCCTCTCTAGACCCGTTGCCATCTTGGAACCTCTATACCTAATTTTCTGAAAGTCTTTGTCATGAATGGATGTTGAATTTAGTCATGTGCTTTTCTGCATATATTGAAATAATTACATAGTTTTTGTACTTGATTTTATTGATGTGTTATGTCACATTTTTTGACTTGTTTATATTGAACCATCCTTGCATCCATGCCCTGACTGTGGTGTATAATTTTTTTTGACATGTTGCTATATTCTGATTGCTAGTATTTTGTTGAGAAGTTTTGCATCTCTGTTCATCAGAGATATTGGCCTGTAGCTTTCTTTCTTTTTTTTTTTTTTGTATCTCTGGTTTTGATATCAAGGTGATACTGGCTTCATGGAATGAGTTTGGGACAATGGCCTATGTTTCAATTTTTTGGAATAATTTGAAGATAATTGGTATTAATCCCTCTTTAAAGTTTTGGTAGAACTCATCAGTAAAACCATATGGTCCTGCTCTATTATTTACAAAACCCTCTGGTAGGACAAAAACGAAAATGAGAAAGAGAAGGAAACTAAATATTATCACCTCAAAAAACCAACAAACATTGAAGACAAACAACAAAAGGGGGAAAAGAAAGGAACAAATGATATTTAAAACACCAAAAACTGACAAAATGCCAGGAGTAAGTTAATACCTTTCAATAACAACTCTAAATGTGAATGGATTAAATTCTCCACTCAAAAGACATAGGCTGACTGATTCGATTAAAAAGTTTGACTCAACTATATGCTGTCTTCAAGAGATTCACCCACCTGTAAAGACACAAGGACTAATAGTGAAGGAATGGAAAAAGATATGCCACACAAATGGAAACCAAATATGAGCAGGAGTAGCTATTCTTATATTGGATAAAATAGACTTTAAGCCAAAATCCATAAAAAGGCCATTATATAATGAAAAAGGGATCTATCAAGAAGGCACAACAATCATAAATATGTATGCACCCAACACCGGAACATCCAGATATATAAAGCAAAAACTACTAGACCTAAAAAAAGAGATAGATTCCAATATGATAATAGTGGGGGACCTGAACACTCCTCTCTCATCACTGGAAAGATCATCTAGGCAGCAAATCAACAGAGAAACACAGGATTTAAAGTACACTTTACACCACTTGGACATGGCAGATATTTACAGAACATTTCATCTAATGACTACAGAAGATACATTCTTCTCATCAGCACATAGAACATTCTCCAGGATAGACCACATGTTAGGTCACTAATAAAGTCTCAACAAATTAATAATATTGAAATCATTTCAAGTATCTTTTCAGACCATAATAGATTAAAACTAGAAACCAATAACAAGCAAAACTCTGGAAACTATACAAATACATGGAAATTAAACAACATGCTCCTGAAAGACCTATGGGTCTAAGAAGAAATTAAATAGAAAATCAAAAAATTTCTTGAAACTAATGAAAATAAAGACATATTATACCAAATCCTGTGGGATACTACAAAAGCAGTACTAACAGGGAAGTTTATTGCAATAAACAGTTATGCCAAAAGAACAGAAAGATTTCACAAAACAACCTAATGCTATACCTCGAAGAACTAGAAAAACAAGAACAATCAAATCCCCAAATGAGTAGGTAGAAAGAAATAATTAAGATCAGAGCAGAACTAAATGAACTAGAGACCCAAAAAATGATACAAAAGATCAATGAAACAAAAAGTTGTTTTATTGAGAAGATAAACTATATAGACAATCCATTAGCTAGGCTAACTAAAAAAAGAAAAGAGAAGACCCATATAACAAAAAGGAGAAATGAAAAAGGAGACATTACGACAATGCCACAGAAATACAAAGAATCATTAGAGACTATTGTATACAACTATATGCAACAAATTTGAAAACCTGGCTGAGGGCCAGCCCCATGGCTCACGCAGGAGAGTGCAGCACTGGGAGCACCGAGGCCACGGGTTCAGATCCTATATGGGGATGGCTGGTGCGCTCACTGGCTGAGCGTGGTGTGGACGACACCGAGCCAACGGTTGCGATCCCCTTACCAGTCAAAAAAAAAAAAAAAAAAACACACCTGGCTGAAATGGATAAATTTCCAGACACACAGAAATATCAAAATTGAACCAAGGAGAAATAGAAAACCTTATGAGACCAATAACAAGCAATGTGATTGAAGCAGTCTCCCAACAAAGAAAAGCCCAGGACCAGACAGCTTAGTTCTGATACCAATGCTCTTCAAACTACTCCAAAAAAGTGAAACAGAAGCTTATCTTCCAAACACATTCTATGAGTCCAGCACCCTCATACCAAAACCAGACAAAGATACAACAAAAAAAGAAAACTACAAGCTAATATCTCTGATGAACACAGATGCAAAAGTCCTCAATAAAATATTTTCTAACAGAGTGTAGTAACACATCAAAAAAAACTACACACCTTGATCAAGTGAGATTCATTTCAGGGTTGCAAGGATGGTTGAACATATGCAAATCAATAAATGTGATACACCACCTCAACAGAATGAAGGACAAAACCCATGCAATTATCTCAACAGATGCAAGAAAGCACTTGACAAAATTCAACATCCCTTTATGATAAAGACTCTCAGCAAATTAGGTATAAAAGGAAAGTATCTCAACACAATAAAATCCATATCCAACAAACCCACCATCAATATCATCCTGCATGAACAGGACAAGACAAAGATGCTCACTCTCACCACTCCTATTTAACATAGTATTGAAAGTTCTAGCCAGAGCTGTTGGGCAAGAGAAAGAAATAAAAGGCATGAAGATTGCAAAAGGTGAAGTCAAACTTTCCCTCTTTGCAGATGACATGATCCTATAAACAGAAAAACCCAAAGACTCTACAAGAAAACCCCCCAAAACTCTGAGCTCATAAAATTTTAGTAAAGTTTCAGGACACAAAATCAATACACAAAAACCAGTAATTTTTTTATAGTCCAATAATGAACTAGAGTAAAAGAATTCAAGATAGCGAGTCCATTTACAGCAGTCACCAAAAAAAGAAAATACCTGTGAATGAATTTAACATAGGGGGCGAATGACCTCTACAATGAGAACTACAGATCACTGCTGAGAAAAGGGAACACAAGAAGGTGGGAAGATATTCCATGCTCTTGGATTGGAAGAATTAATATGGCAAAAATGTCCATACTACCCAAAGTGATCCACAGATTCAATGCAATCCCCATCAAAATACCATTCATATTCTTCACAGAAATAGAAAAATCAATCATAACTCATTCATATGAAACAACAAAAGACCTCAAATATTCAAAGCAAACCCAAGCAAATAAATCAGGGCTGGAGCCACTACCTGGCTTCAAATTATACTACAAAGCTATAGTAACCAAAACAACATGGTACTGGCATAAAAATAGGCACTCAGTCCAATGGAACAGAATAGAGAACCCAGAAATCAACCAATGTATTTACAGCCAAGTGATATTCAACAAAGGCACTTAGAACATGCATTGGGGAAAAGAATGTGTCTTCAATAGATGGTGCTGGGAAAACTGGACATCCATACATAGAAGAGTGAAACTGGACCCATACTTCTCACCATATACCAAAATCAACTCAAAATGGATTAATGACAAAAGTATAAGACCTGAACCTCTAAAACTCTTAAAAGAAAATATAGATGAAACACTTCAGGAAGTAGGAATAGGCAGAGTTTATGAGTAAGACCTCAAGCACAGGTAACAAAGAAAAAAAATGTATTATATCAAACTAAAAGGCTTCTGCACAACAAAAGAATCAATTAACAGAGAAAAAAGACAACATACAGAGAGAAAATATTTGCTAAGTATTCATCTGACAAGAGATTAATATGCAGAATATATAAATAACTCAAACAACTCAGTAGTGAAAAAGCCAAATAATCTGATTAAAAAAATGGGCAAAGGAGCTGAATAGACATTTCTCAAAAGAAGACATACAAATGGCCAACAGACATATGAAGTAATACTCAACATTGGTAATCATCAGAGAAATGCAAATCAAACCAAAATGAGATATCATCTCACCCCAGTTACAATGATATTATCAAAAAGACAGAAAATAACAAATATGGAGAAAGGGGAACTCTTATACATTGTTGGTGGGAATATAAATTAGTACAGCTACTATGAAAAATTATATGGATATTCTTCAAAAAACCCAAAAAAACTCTAAAAGTAGAGCTACCATACTATCCAGTAATCCCACTACTGGGTATATATCCAAGGGAATGGAAATCAACACGTCAAAGGGATACCTGCACTCCCATGTTTGTTGTGGCTCTATTCACAATAGCCAAGAGTTTGAACTAACCTAAATTTCCATCAATGGACCACTGAATAAAGAAAATGTGGCATATACTCAATGGAATATTACTCTGCCATTAAAAAGAATGAAATTCTGCCAGTCAGAGCAAAATGGACAAACTTAGAGAAAATTATATTAAATGAAATAAGCCAGAAACAGAAAGAGAAATACTGCACATCCTCACTCATAAGTGGGGACTAAATAAACAAACAAATAAATAAAAAAAAAAGAAGACATACAACAATCACAATAATTTGTTGAACTTTCAGAAGAGGAGAACAGAACTGAGGCCACTAGAGGTGGGAAAGGGTGAGAGGGGCAGGGGTTAGCAAGAAATTGGTAAGAGGCCATAAAAAATGATTACATTGTATAATGTTTAATATTCTAATTTTCCTGATTTAAGCATCACCTGTTGAATACAGGTATTGATATTCAATGCTGTACCTCACAGATATGTAGAATCACTTATGTTCCAATAAAAAAAAAATCATTGCCCAAACCAAAGTCAAGAAGGTTTTTTCCCCTCTTCTAGGAGTTTATGGTTTCAGTTCTTACATTTAGGTCTTTAATTCATTTCGTTTGACTTGTATATGGTGCAATATAAGGGTCAAATTTCATTCTTCTGCATGTGGATATACAGTTTTCCCTTCACCATTTATTGAAGAGACTATACTTTCCCCATTGTGTATTCTGGCCACCTTTGTCAAAGACTGGTTGACTGTACATGTGGGTTTATTTCTGGGCTCTCACTTTTTCTAGAAACGGGTACGATAAGACCTAGAGGACTAAAGAAAAGGGAAAGTTTGCAACTAGTTTATGCCTCATAGCCTCAGAAGCAAAAGGGGCTCCCAAGTCTCTGTTCAGTTCAGCCCATTAACCAGATTAACTACTGTGTTGGTTAATTTTAGGTGTCAACTTGACTAGATTAAGGAATACCTAAGAACCCAGTAAAACATTATTTTGGGGGGTGTCTTAGGGTGTTTCCCGAGGAGATTAGCACGTGGGCCTGAGTGGACTGGGTGGGGAAGATTTGCCCTAAACATGAGGAGGCACCATCCTGTCTGCCGGGGGCCCAGAGAGAGCAACTGAGGAAAAGCTGAATGTCCTCTCTGTCCTGTGGAGCTGAGATATACCCTTCTCTCCTGCCCATGGACATCAGAACCCTACACTCTTCAGCCTTTGGTTTCCAGGACTTATAGCAGTGGTACATCCAGGCTTTTAGCCTTGGGCCTCAGACTGAGAATTACACCGTCGGCTTCCCTGGTTCTGAGGCTTCTGGATGTGGACTGAGCCACACTCCCAGTATCCCAGGGTCTGCAGCTTGCAGACGGCCTGTAGTGGGAGTTCCCAGCCTTCATAATATTATGAGCCAATTCCCCTAATAAATCCCCTCTTGTAAATCTATATATATATCCTATTGGTTGTCTGTCTGGAGAACCCTGACTTATGCACTTAAAAGTATTCAAAAATCCCTTATAAATCTAGTGTAGTTTTAAGAGGTAGAATGAGATCATGTGTCCAAAGATTCAGAAACCCTAATACTGTTCACACAGAGAGATTTAGAAGTAAGTTTCTGATGGAGAAGGGAATAAAAGGTAAGCACAGAAGAAGACGAGGCACAAGAAATATCTGAGGAGAGCCCTGGCCAGTCAGGGTCAGTGTGGTGACCCTGTGCCCTTGGGGGAAAGGAAAAAGGTGGCATTAAGGGACAAAGTGCAGACAAGGCATGAAGGCCGGAAGTAGCAGTGTCACACTTGTGCTCAGTGCACTCTGGAAATAACTCCCCCAGAAGATTCAACCGCCCAAGCAAGAATGCTTGGAAGTACGGCTTACGATGAACGGAGCTCATGCCCCTCTGTTCGGTGGAAGTACTGTACTTGCCTGGTTGTCCAGATGGCGACTTGGTCCTTTCTCTCTGGAATTCTGCAGAACATAGAGACCCTGCTCTGCCCATTGGAGGGGGGGCGGTTGGTGGACTGAATGAATTCCCAGTGTGTCAGGGGCTGAGTTTCTAATTAGAATCCTCTCTTTGGCTTTTAGCAAGCAGCTTTCATTTCTTAGTGTCCTTAGAGAAAGTTCCATATTCAGCAAGAAATTGCCCTATTTTAGATGTAGAAAGCATTTTTGTATTTGAGTAATGAAACAAGTGGTGTTTGGGGCTCATGACAAGTGTATAAAAGCATTAAGGCTTATAAAAGTGCTATCCAAAAATGTGACTTTGCCTTAGGTAATAATGTTAGAGAAAGAAGTTAGGGAATTTAAGGCAGGATTGGAAAACTTGAAAATTTAGATTTTTTCTCTTTAGTTTATATGCTGTATGGATTTTAATGCACAGGGACGAATGACTGAGTTGGTAGGAGAAAAAGAAGAAATATACAGCGGTGAGGGAAGTAAGATGGGAAATAGGCGATGACAGTGTTGGAGAAGACCTGTTTGCTTCCCCGCCATGGGCGGAGGTTTATGCTATAAAGAATATCCACTAGACTTTCTCTTTTTCACTTCAGGTTCAGTTGTTTAGCCTGTACTGCCTTCTCCTGGTTGATCTTGGATTAGCAGCTAATCCAAGGTTCGCAAGAGTAAACCTTGTGTGAATGAACCCGAGAATAACATAGATGTTGGGTGCCAGGTTATGCTGCCTGCCTTTGCCTGTTACCACGGTGCTGGTAATACTTCCAGGTACTGGTGGGCTGCCTTAGGACCATGATGGTCTTTTTTCATGACCCTTGCTATTGTGATTCCATGAGTATACTAATAAAATGTCTAAGTAGAAAGCTTATTCCAAAATTGAGTAAGGTACTTGTATTCAGATGAGGAGTTCTGTGCATTGCTTACTTCTAAAAGAGGGAGGTTATGGAGAGGGAGGTCGGGGATAACTGGGTGGGGAACACAGGGTATAATCACAATTTGTGCTAATGGGAATGCTGCCAGTGTGGATCTGGCTATCACATCTTGGGCAGAGTGGTGACAATCAGCTTTGTATCTCGTAAATATTCATAACCAATAAAAAACATTTGCATAAAAAGTACAAGAAGAAGGTTATACAAAATGTTAAGCTCTAGCAATATAGTGAGGCTTGTAAATTCTATTGTGAAGGGACATTTCTTGCAGGCCTCCAAAGTTAACTTTAATTTTCCTTCTATGCCCAGGCAGGAGTGGAGTGGAGAGGTTAAAACTGTAGTCTCCCAAATCACAGACAAACCTGAGTTCAAAACAAAATGGTAATTAGTCCTTTCTCAGTGAGAAAGATTCTCCTGCTTAATAAAGGATTTTGATATTCTGAGAATTATACTTATAAAGTGAAAGAAAAGGAGGAGACTGAGAAAAACGAAATAGAAACATAAAGTTATTGGTTTTTGAGCGGGTAAAGCCAGGAGCTCGATCTATCTACCTACCTACCTACCTACCTATCTACCTACCTACCTACCTACCTACCTACCTACCTACCTACCTACCTACCTAGCACATTATACTACCTGGAAATTGTACAATGTAGGGAATCTATGGGGGGGGGACTTAAGAAGATGCAGGAAGGTCAGGAAAAGCTGATACAGAAGTAGTATGTTGAGGTTGAAGAGCGGAACTGAGGTTCTGGCTCCAGCCTTCTGTGACAGTGTCTGTGCATGCAGAGGTGCTGCAGAGGGAAGAGGTTCACGGACGTGGCTGGGTAATAAGTAAAAGTCTATGGCCGAGTGGTGGAAACCTGGGAGGTTGAGCCAATTGCATAAAAGCAGGCTGTAGGCAACTACACAAACTGGGAAAGAATAAAAGTCAGTAAAAAGAGGAAGACAGAAGTGGAACCCAGAAAGCCGATGTACTGTTACATAAGAGAGAAGCCAGTGGAGAACGTGGTAATCAGTCTGGATCAAATCCCAAAGGACACATAAAGTTGCAATAGCAGCACAAAGTGCATCCATTGGTGACACAGAATTCAGCCTGAGAGTTTCTTGCATTTTCAGATGACTTTTAAATCCTCGTCACTCCATGCACAGAGATTCTACTCCGGGGTAGCCTAAAGGCAGTAGCGGCTTCTATTATTAGCCATACTACAGAAGGGAGATTAGCAGCAGACCGGAGCCTATTACACGTGCGTGCGTGCCTGTGCATAAAAGCAGTAGTTCAAGTGAAGGGTTGAATCACCGGTTGTTTTAATTCACCTAAACTAATTATTTTGTCTTTAAGGTCTCAGAAAAGAACTCCATTCATGTACTTGTAAACCAGAAATAAGTGTTGACTGGGGTAAAATTGGAGTGAACAATATAGGTATAATCAGGTACGGTTTCCTGGATCAAACCCCAAACCTGATGGCCCACCAATTATATATCTTTGCTAAAGAAGTGATTTTGGATCAGGGAATATTTCCACTTAATAAATAATGAGAACAAAAAGACCAAAAAGACAATATAAAGTGATCTATGATCTATTGTTTTGTTTGTAGAATATAAAGATGGGGGGGGGGTCTTGTCTCTTGTTATAACAGAGCCTCGAACTCAATAAATATCAGCTGGCGATGATAACACGTAAACCTTGATTGCTCCAGAGATACCAAACCAAATCTCAGACTTACTAAAATCTAAAATAACTAATTTTAAAAATGAATAAAAGCCAAGCTAAACCACAAGAATATATGATTCAAATTAAAGTCCATAACAGGCAGGTCGCTTCAGTCCTGGTAGGAATATTTTGATGTCTAGGATCAAGACAAAAACGGAATATTAGTAACGCATTTTTCTTCGTAGTTCAGATATCAGAATCCAATGAGATGTTCCATAGCCTGTGAAAGCACAACCTCTGATTTTACTTTTTTTTTTGTTTTATTCTATAAATATTTATTTATTCATTTATTTTAAAAGGAATTTATTTTTTAATTGAAAAGTATTGATTTGCATATTTATGGGGTGCAGAGTTATATTTCTTTTATTTAAATTCTATTTTTTTTCCATTGTACATGTTTATGGGGTACAGTTTGTTGTTTCAATACACGCATATACTGTATCATGATCTAATCAGAACAGTTAGCATATCTATCCCCTAATCATTTATCATTTCTTTGCAGTTACAACATTCAAGATCCTCTTTGCTGGCTATCTTGAAATATACAATACAGTATTATCAGCCACTGTCACTCTAGGCTTCCAATCTACCTGTACCTTTGTACCAGTCTGCAACCTTTCCCCAGGCTCCCTCTCTCCTCCCTTTCCCTGACTCTCATAACCACTATTCTACTATTTCCCTCTCTTAAATTTATTTTTCTTAATTGACCCATGATAATTGTATATATTTATGTAGTGCAATATGATCTTTGGGTACGTTCATACTGTGTTCAGTGATCATATCAGATACTTACCATGTCCTCAAACGTTTGTGTTAGGAACATTCAGCATCATCTTGACCAGCTAATCAAAGATATGCAGTACTTTATCGTTAACTGTAGTCTCCCTATTTTACTATAGAACACTAGGTCCTATCTCTCCATCTTGTCTCTCTGATACTGTGCATCCACTGACCACCCTCTCCCTTCCTCACACCAGTTTCTAGAAACCACTATTCTACTCTCTACTTGTAAGAGATCAACTTTTTTTAGCTTCCACATATGAGTGAGAACATGTGGTATTTCTCTCTCTGTGCCTGGCTTATTTCACTTAATATAATTTTCTCCAAGCTCATCCATGTTGCTGCGAATGGCAGAAGTGTCATTCTTTTCTATGGTGAGGAGTATTCCGTTGTGTTTATATACCGCGTTTTCTTTATCCGGTCATCTGTGGATGGACATTTAGGTTGGTTCTAACTGTTGGCTATTGTGAGTAGAGCCACAGTAAACATGGGAGAGCAGGAATCCCTTTGAGTTACTGATTTCTAATCCTTTGGGTATGTATCCAGTAGTGAGATTGCTAGATTGTATGGCAGCTCTAGTTTTAGTTTTTTGAGGAAACTCCATACAGTTTTTCAAAGCAGCTGTACTGTTATATTCCCACCAAAAATGTATGAGTTTCCCTTTCTTCACATCCTCTCCAGCATTTGTTATTTCTGTCTTTTTTATAATAGCCATTGTAACTCGGGTGAGATGATGTCTTATTGTAGTTTCGATTTGCATTTCTTTGATGATTACTGATGTTCAGCATTTTTCATATGCCTGTTGGCCTGTTGGACCTTCTTTTGAGAAATTTCTATTCAGACCCTTTGCCCATTTTAAACTCTGATTATTATTATTTTTTTACTATTGAGTTGTTTGAGCTCTATGTATATTCTAGATATTAATCCCTTGTCAGATGTATAGTTTGCAAATATTTTCTCCCATTTTGCAGGTTGTCTTTTTGCTCTGCTGATTGTTCCCTTTGTTGTGTGGAAGATTTTTAGTTTGATAGAGTCCCATTTGTTAACTTTTGCTTTTGTTCCCTGTGTTCTGAAACATGATTCATAAAGTCTTTACCCAGACTTATGTCCTGAAGTATTTCCTCTATTTTCTTCTAGAAGTTTTATGGTTTTGGGGTCTTACACTTAAGTCTTTAATCCATTTTGAGTTTTTTTTTTTTTGGCTAAGTAGTATTCCATCCATTGTGTATACATACAACATTTTGCTTGTCCAGTCATCCATCAATGGACATCTAGGTTGGTTCTGTATTTTGGCTATTGTAAATAAAGCTGTAGTGAACATGGGAGTGCAGGTATCCCTTCAACATGATGATTTCTATTCTTTTGGGTATATACCCAGAAGTGGGATTGCTGGATCATGTAGTAGTTCTACCTGTAGTTGTTTCAAAAACCTCCATACTGTTTTCCATAATGGCTGTGCTCATTTACAGTCTCACCGACAGTGTAGGAGGATTCTCTTTGCTTCACATCCTTGCCAGCATTTGTTATTCTCAGTCTTTTTAATACAGGGCAATCTAACTGGGGTGAGATGATATCTCAAAGTGGTTTTGATTTGCATTTCCATGATGATTAGTGATGTTGAGCATTTTTATGTACTTGTTGGTCATTTGTATGTCTTCCTTTGAGAAATGTCTATTCAGCTCCTTTACCCACTTTTAAATTGGATCATTTGTTTTTTT
>NW_007730917.1:211850-214224 GCF_000696425.1 Galeopterus variegatus | reverse complement strand
TTATTAGTCACAAAAGCCAGAATGATTCCAATTAATTTCCTGCACTTCAGCACAATAGAGAACTTTTACATGCAATGGAACACTGCTTCAAAATTGATACAAGACAGGTGATCAGAATCTTGGTTATTGACCCATCTTGATTATTATTATTATTTTTTTCCTTTTTGTCTTTTTTCGTGTCCGGCAACGGACCGCAACCCTCAGTGTCGCGCCCGTACCGGCCCGGGGCCAGCAATGGGATCGCACCCCCCGGCGCTGCGCCCGCCCCTCGCTCAGCCAGTGAGCGGGAACCGGTCTGTATGTGGGATCCGAACCCTCGGCGGGAGCGCCACCATGCTCCCAAACGGTGCACTGTAGCAGTGTGCCACCGGGCTGGCCCAAGACTCATCTTGATTATTGATCAAGTAAAGGTTAGGTGAGCTATTGTGTGGATTCATTTTAAAGATTTATCTTCTGTCAAATGGGATTGATAGCAGGTACATTTGTTTCTTGTGGGGCACAGGGTGGGTTACTGTGTCTCTTCAGAGTAAAGTCCTCTGTGAATATGTGGCCTGAGGACAAGGCGCTGCAGGTCTGATGTCCTCTCAGGCCCTTACAGTCAACTTTCTTTCTTCCCTTCCTCTCTCCCTTCCTTCCTCGCTCCCTTCCTTACCCCTTTCCTCCTTCTCCCTCCCTGCCCCTCCCCCCTTCTTTTTAAAAATCACTATTCAAAATTGTCTACAAAGTTCAATTTAGCCTAATTCCAGTATTTTGAGTAGTAAATGGTAAGGCAGACTATAGGAGGCACATGCCTTACAGGAATTAATTTGCACAAATGAAATACTAGCACGTATGGATTTCTGGGAACTCTGGAGGTTATTGACAGTCTGTATATCCTGGAAGCCTCAGTTTCTCAGCTTTGTCCCACCTATTACTCCACAAAGCTCAGAAATGCTTAATGAGATGTATTACCCAGATACCAAGGACAATATCTGGTTAATAAACCAATGAGTCTTACATAATCTCACTTTTAACAGAAAATTTACAAAGAAAAAGGCCAAGGGCTTTCTTACATTTCTGTCATTATAGTGGAAGAAACAGACCGATCTGATTTCTGATGTGGTTTTCAAACAATGCTTCTTCTCCACCTGTAAAAGCAGCGTGTATTCACCGTGGGAAACCTGTAAAACACAAAGCAGTACACAAAAGCAAAAAAGACAACTGTAGGCCGGCCCGGTGGCGCACTGCTACAGTGCACTGCTTGGCGCTCCCGCCGAGGGTTCGGATCCCACATACAGACCGGTTACCGCTCACTGGCTGAGCAAGGTGCGGGTGCAGCACCAGGGTTGCGATCCTGTTGCCGGTCCCGGTCCGGTAAGGGCACAACACTGAGGGTTGCGATCCGTTGCCGGACACGAAAAAAGACAAAAAGGAAAAAANTGTATATTCTGGATATTAATCTCTTGTCAGATGTATAGTTTGCAAATATTTTCTCCCATTCCGTTTGTTGTCTTTTCACTCTTGATTGTTTCCTGTGCTGTGCAGAAGATTTTTAGTTTTACAGAATCCCATTTGTTTATTTTTTCTTTTGTTGCACATGCTTTTGGGGTCATATTTGCAAAGTCTTTGCCTGGTCCTACTTCCTGAAGTGTTTCCCTTATGTTTTCTTTTAGTAGTTTTATGGTTCATTGTTATTTTAAATGCCATTTCCTTAATGGTTAATGATGTTGAACATCTTTTCATGTGCTTATTTGCCAACTGTATACCCTGTTTGGTGACCTGTCTGCTCATGTTTTTTCTGCCCATTTTCTAATTGGATTGTTTCTTACTGTTAAAATTTTGAGAATTCTTTGAACATTCTAGATACAAATTCTCTGTCAGATATGTGATGTGCAAAATATTTCTCTGGTCTGTAGCTGGTCTTTTCATCCTCTTCACAGGGGATTTTGCAGACCAAAATTTTTGATTTTGATGGCACACAATTTATCAGTTTTTGCATTTACATAGCATTCTTTTTGGTGTCACATCTAAGAAGTCTTTACCTAGCCCTAGGTGTTGAAAACTTTCTCTTGTTTCCTTCCTAAGGTGTTATAGTTTATATTTGACATTTAAGTTCATGATTCCTTTTGAATTAATTTTTGTATAAGATATGAACCTAAGGTTGAGGTTCATGTTTTTAGGGATGTCCAAAGACTCAAATAAAATGACTGTCTTTCCTCCATTGAATTGCTTTTCCACCCTTGTCAAAATCAGTTGGGCATATTTGTGTTGGGCTGTTTGTGTGGGGCTATTTCTAGGTTCTCTGTTCTGTTCTGTTGATTCATGCGTCTATCTCTCTGTGAACACCAATCTTTCTTGATTACTATAGCTATATAATAACCCTTAAAATTGGGTA
>NW_007730917.1:210537-211720 GCF_000696425.1 Galeopterus variegatus | reverse complement strand
CACTTTTTTTGACATTATTCAGATTCTTATACGTGGATTAACTGAATCAGCATGGGTATATTTTAAGGCTTTTGATGCATGTTACCAAATTACCCTTAAGAAAGGTAGGAACAATTTATCCTCCCAACACCTGTATTTGAGGAGATCTGTATCATGATGGTATTTCACAGGAGTATTCATTTGCAACTTTATTATTTGTAAAGTTTAATGTACATTTTTTGTTTTCATATATTTAATGGCTCTTTTCATTTTTTCTTTTGTGAATTACCCATTCATATCCTTACCCTATTTTCCCACTAGGTGTTCAATTTGTTCTTACTAATTTTATGAGTGTTTTATGAATCAGAGAATATAGTTGTCTGTAATACATATTTTCTCAGATTGTTGCTTACCTCTTAACACTGCTTACCCTGAATTTTTAAATATTTTTTAAATTGCCTACAGACAAACAACAAATTACGGTATTACTGCTTAGAAAGCCCTTCCTTACCCCAGAGTTATTCAATCATTCATCTAACGTTTAAATCTGTAGTCTACCTAAAATTTGTTTAGGTTAAATTGGGTGAAATATGACACTAACTTGATTTTCCAAATGTTTAACCAATTATCGTAACATCATTGATTAATAATATATTCATCTTAGCATGATCAATTAATATTATTAATGTAATTAATATAGATAAATAACATTATATATTAATAATTTATTTGTATCAATACATTAATATTTCTATTACAATTATTCTCCATCTTTATCAGGCCCAAAATTTTTACCTATATTCCTTTCTGTACTTATGATTAAATTTCTTTAATTTTAAATTTCTTTTAATTAAAATTATTTTTCTCTGGATTCGCCAAATATCACATTTAAAAAACGTATTTAAGTATTTAAAATTCTGTAGAGAAAGATTCTACTTGCTACCCTTTGTGTGTGTGAGAATATGTGTATCTTTTAGCACAATTTTTTATATTGATAAATTTTAGGAGCACCTTATGAAGTTTTTGAACAATGACCTCCCTCCTCCAGCTTTAAATTGCTTTAAATTTATGCATTGATTTGGGTAAAATTTAGGCCTTTGAGATATTAACTCTTCTCATACATTTTTCTTATTTAATTAGCTTTATATTTCATAATATCATTTTATAGTTTTTTCACACACACACACACACACACACACACACA
>NW_007730917.1:208846-210292 GCF_000696425.1 Galeopterus variegatus | reverse complement strand
CACACACACACACACACACACACACACACAATACTAGCCCAAACTAATCAATTCAACTATCAGTTATTGTAGTTTATTAGTTGATTTTTAAAAATTGTCTAAGTAGTCTATCATATCATATGCAAAAAGTGTTTTTTCTTCATTTTTCCTAACCCATGGTGCAATATATATGCCATGTATATGTACACATATGTGTTTATGTGTGTGTATAGTTATATTGACTATAATTTCCAAGATAGTGTGGATTGATGTGGGCATCCTTAAGTTATTCCTGTATATAATGGAGATAATTCTAGAATTAACTTTTGAGAAGAATGTTGATGGTTTGGTGTTTTGGATAATATTCTTCATTATATTAGTGAAGTATTAATCTATTCTTAGTTTTTAAGAATTTTATTAGGAATAAAAATAAATTTTGTTTCCATACCTTTCTAGCATATTTGAAGATACTTATATGGTTTTTCCTCTTTGACTTAATAATGCAGTGATTCAACGTAGTAGATTTTCTGATGTTAGGACATCTCAGCATTCACAGAATATACCTTACTTAATCACATGCATTATTTTTCAATATTCTTTGAATTTTCCAATATTTTAATTTAGGATTTTCCTAGATATATAAAAGAAAATTGATCTGTAGTTGGTTTTTCAGGTTTTGGTTTTGGGAAAAGGAATATGTTTGTTCTGTAAAGTGATATGAGAAAATGTCCATGTTTTTCTATGGCCCAGAATTATCTATCCCTTAAAAGTTTTGATTCATGAAATAATTTGGTCAGGTATCTTTGGAGGGGATGGATAATGGGCCATTTTTATTCTTTTATCACACCTCCAGTTCCTTCCACAGACATTAATATTTTCAGGCTTCAGTATCTTAGGGGTTCGGTTTTGTTAATTTACATTTTCCTTTTCGCCCCTCATTCATTGCTCCCTTCAGCAACACTGATTGAGCACCTACTGTGTACCAGACACTGTTTGTGGACAGAACAGTGGAAAGAGCAAAGGAAGGCAGAGGTGAGCCACACATAACGAGTTCCCATTATGATTCTGATTCCCTGGAGACAGACCCTGAATCTCTGAGATTTGTGTGGAGGGTACACCAGGGAGTGCATCCAGGACAAAACCTGTGAGCGGCGGGTGCAGTGCAATGGAGCAAAGGCAGGAATGAACTATGAGGCAGCGGCAAGAGAGGCCTCAGCTGATATACTACAGGCAGCTCAGGTGTTGGATGGCCCTGCAGAGCTGTCCCCAGCTGGCCAGTTGACCAGTCACTGTCTGCCAGCTTCCCCCCAAGGGGAAAGTGTGACTTTGGGGGGGTGGTTCCCTTGGCCTTCCCTGTGCACTCACATTCCTGGAAGAATGGTGCCCCAGTCCCAAAGGGGGACCTCTTCGTACAATCTACACTGATTGATGTTTAAAACTTTTTATAGGGTTTTATTCAGCATTATT
>NW_007730917.1:195293-208592 GCF_000696425.1 Galeopterus variegatus | reverse complement strand
TACACCAGGGAGTGCATCCAGGACAAAACCTGTGAGCGGCGGGGGCAGTGCAATGGAGCAAAGGCAGGAATGAACTATGAGGCAGCGGCAAGAGAGGCCTCAGCTGATATACTACAGGCAGCTCAGGTGTTGGATGGCCCTGCAGAGCTGTCCCCAGCTGGCCAGTTGACCAGTCACTGTCTGCCAGCTTCCCCCCAAGGGGAAAGTGTGACTTTGGGGGGGTGGTTCCCTTGGCCTTCCCTGTGCACTCACATTCCTGGAAGAATGGTGCCCCAGTCCCAAAGGGGGACCTCTTCGTACAATCTACACTGATTGATGTTTAAAACTTTTTATAGGGTTTTATTCAGCATTATTTGATACCTTTCTAAAAACTGTCCTTTTTTACTGTGGTTATAACCTGTTAACCATCTGATGTTTCTAAGTGTGTGTGTTCTCAATCTATCTGTTTCTGTCTTTCTTTCTCTCTTTTACTCTCTACCCCCACCCCTGCTTCTCTCTTTCTCAACTATCCTGATTGGAGGTTTGTCTATTTTATCAGTAATTTTGAAGTACTGTCACTCAGATTTATTCATCAATTTTATTGATGCTGTGTTGTTAATATCTTCTTTTGTCTTTGCTATTTCTTCTTCCTATTTCATTTTATTATTTTCCTAGTGTCTTAAGTTGAATGCTAGCACATTTATTTAATCATTTCGTTTTTAATACTTTAAAAACATAAATTTTCCTCTGAGTGCATCTTTAACAGTATTATCTACATATCTGTAAGTATTGTTTTTGTTATGTTTAAACTGTATATAATTGCAGGTCTCATTTCCTCTTTTGCCTTGAGATCAGTTTAGGAGAAAACTCTACAATGTCAACGTACTTATTTTTCTACTTTATTATGTCATGGTTAGAGAGAATGGCCTAAAAAAATTCCACAGTAGGGATCTTTTTTGATATTTTCTCAAGCATAATGCATAGGGTTGAATAGTGCTTCCCCCCAACCCCCAATTCGTGTCCATCTGGAACCTCAGAATGTGGCCTTATTTGGAAATCGGGTCTTGGCAGATGTAATTAATTAAGATGAGTTCACATTGGATTAGGGTTGGTCCTAAATTCATAGACTGGGTCTTTATAATTAGGCCACTGAATACACACAGACACAGAGACACATATAGGTGAGGACACCATGGGAAGATGCAGAAATAGATGGAAATGATGCATCTGCAAGCCAAGGAATGCCAAGACTTACAGTAGTGGTATCATTATTAGAATTATTTTGAGAGACACATATAGGTGAGGACACCATGGGAAGATGCAGAAATAGATGGAAATGATGCATCTGTAAGCCAAGGAATGCCAAGACTTACAGTAGTGGTATCATTATTAGAATTATTTTGCATGCTATTTGCTATAGTTTGACTGTGTTCTCCAAATTTCATGTGTTGGAAACTTAATCTCCAAATTCATATATTGGTTGGAGGTGGGGCATTTGGGAGGTAATTAGGATTAGATAAGGTCGTCAGGGTGGGGCTGCTATGCTGTGACTGGTGACTTTATAAGAAGAGGAAGAGAAACCTGAGGTGACATGCTCTTTCTCTCCTGCCGTGTAAAACCCTCAGCCATGTTATGAAGCAGCATTAAGGCCCTTGCCAGATGCTGGCACCAAGCTCTTGGACTTCCCAGCTGCCAGACCACGAGCCAAAGTAAACTTCTTTTCTTTACAGATTACCCAGTCTCAGGTATTCTGTTATAGCAACAGAAAACAGACTAAGACACTGCTGTTATAACATGATTGATTTTATTTCATATAATATTTAGATAGAATTATTTTTTATTAAATATTAATATTTGGCCACAGGTTTTTTTTTCTTTCACTGAAAAACCTCTGTCCATTCTTTATATATATATATATATATATATTTCAAGGATCATTTTGTAAAAGTATGTTTTAGTTGCTTCTATTCTGTATTTAAGAGTCCATTTCCCATGACCCCAATTTTGTAACCAAATCGGAGAGTATTTGTCTTTTTGTTGGGAAATGTATATTATGTCAATTTTTCTAATATCAGAATTATAGCTGATAATCCAATATGGCCTTACCTTAGCTATTTACAACTGCAAAAATCCTATTTCCCAATAAGGTCACGTTCTGAGGTCCCGGATGGACATGAATTTACTTTTGCTACAGTTGGTGTTAATTCTGTTTTTTGTTTGATACTTTGTTTTAAATGATTCCTTAATGTTTTTTTAATTTCCTGTTTGTTTTTCTTGCTGTTATATTGCTGAACATTTTGGAAAGTGTATATGTTGCTTCATTTCCACGAGTCTTAACACATAAGTTTTCTCAACGTGTGCTTCACGTGTGATGCTTGGAGGGTTTTCTTCTGGGTGGTACACTTTGACTTGAGAAGTTCAGGACACTTTAACTTTTCTTTCTCCATTTTCACAAAATCCACTCACTTCTCTGAATTCTCAGTCCTTCACAGTGATCATTCTTTATTTTAGATACTAATAATTGTACTCACATTATTATTTTTATATTACGTATCTTCTCTTTGGCGACATATTTTGCTTTGCATTTAATTTTATATCCACACTTTCGAATTTATGTTAGACTTAATATCTATTTTTAACTAGTCTTGAAGGACTTTGTTAGTTCTATTCTCTCTGTCAGTTGGAGCACTTCTTCAAGTAATTACTTGAAGTAAGAGCATTTTTTGAACCTTTTCCTAGCTGAAAATGTTCTTTTAATTTGAACTTGAAAAATAGCTTGAATTTTGTTCCTTGTAGTTCTGGCATTTAACGTCGCAGGAGAGCAGCTAGAGTTCAGGCTGGTTTTTATTTCTTTGGAGGTAACTATTTGGGTGGGGTTGAGTCAGGGGTAGCTGAATGAAGAATTCTATCACTATCGTTATTACCATTTGGAAGTGTTACCGCAGTGTCCTTAGATGTAGCATTTCTTCTCATCGATTTTTCTTGGGAAATAGTAATCTCTTTTGATTTGTATATACTGGATTTTCTCAAGTTTATTAAGACTTTCTTCTAATGGCTCATTTATTAGTATATTTCTCTTTTCGTTACTCTGGCTTCTTCTTTAGAAACAACTATTATCCATATGATGTCCTCTTTTTCTTCATCTTCTATAGTGTCCGTATTCATTCCAATGATTTTAATCGGTTGATAGTTCTCTTCTGTGTGCTAACATGTCTTCTTGAGTTTGGCTGTCATATTTTTGATTTTAATTTCTTCTCCATCTATTTTTTCTTCATTATCCATTATTTGAATTTAATTAATTATTTTTCGTTTCATGTTTAGTTTTCTTGAATTCCTTTTTAATTTTTTTTATCTTTCATCTTATCTTTCTGATTGCATATAAAAAATCTTATCCTGTTGTCTCCTCATCCATGAAAAACGTATCTCTTCTCTTTAGAGAATAGCATATGGTTTCCTGAAATCCTATTAGGAAAACTTTTAGAGATTGACTCTTGGTGACTTTTTCGGAAGCTATTCTATTTAACCTACACTATGGCATTTCTCATCTGTTATCCTTTTATATTTTTCCCTTTATTTGTGGCAAGCAAGAATTTCCTATTTTTTTTTTATTACAATGGTTGTGTGTGTGGCCCTTGGCCACATTCTGGCCATTGATATGGTATTGGAATCTGCATTTAAAATCTATAATTGGAAGACTGGTTGATATTCATAGTTCCCAGGTTAATTCTCATTTCTTGGTAAATCTTCTCCTGGTACTCTTCTGTTTTACCGCAGTTTTATTTTCTTCCAAATGCTGGAAAACCTCTACTTTCTAGTATGCATTGTTCCTGGGGTCTTTCCCCCCTTTGTGTGCATTGCTACCTTCTTCATGGAAAGCACACTTCTCAGAAAGCTCTTTTCTCCTTATTTTCAGCCCATTTGTTCTCCAGACTTTACAGAACTTTCTTCTATGTGCAAAGATAGTAGAAAAAATCATGCAGTGGTTTGTATGAGAAACTGTACATTTTTTGCCTGACACAGCAATATCTAAGCTGTGAAGGGAAATAATTGTCCTGTTTTCTGGCTGTTGCAGGTTTTGAATCCTTGAATATGGAGATGTATTTAAATTTTTTTTAGTATGTTTCTATTTCATGTAATGATGCTGTTAGAAGTCAGGTGTAGAATCCTAATGAGAATTTTCCTTAATTTAACTTCTACTATCTTATAATTAATTTCCATTTTTCCTGCATAGGAAAGCCTGAAGGACACTGCATGGTTATTTCCCCAGTTATTTCCTACAGACTGTTCCCAATACCATTCCTAATTCTCCTAAGTTCACTCGGGGGTTGACAGACTCTTCTCCCACATACTTCCATGATCAGCTGTTTCATGTCCTGATAGGAAAGGAACACACACACCCTTCCTTCAGTCTTGTCCCATCCTCACTGTACCTGGCAGCAGTTCCTAGAGATATCTAGCTCATCGACGGCATCCATCTGTGTTTTCATCCAATGATACAGGTTTTCACTAGTTTTCCAATTTAATTACTCATCACAAAAAACATGTGGAGGAGCAGAGAGGAGCAGGTACTTGTAATAATTATTTATTACAAGTTCCTTAAGCATGAATTTTAAATGTGTTGAAACTATACAGAAAAAGGAAAAAGAGAGATGGTTCTTGAATGAGTCAAAACATCTCTCTGTGCCGTATTTCCTTATTTCAAACTCATGGTCTTATATTCAATTTCTGCAGTAGCTTCCAAATGTAAGATTCGATGGTGAAAGTGATGATTACTATACAGAAAAAGGAAAAAGAGAGATGGTTCTTGAATGAGTCAAAACATCTCTCTGTGCCATATTTCCTTATTTCAAACTGAGGGTCTTATATTCAATTTCTGCAGTAGCTTCCAAATGTAAGATTTGATGGTGAAAGTGATGATGTATAGAGGTAATGATAGGCACATCTACTGAGTGCTTAATTTATAATAACCATAACAGCTCACATTGTTCAGCCTCACTGTCTAAAGCTAGTCACTTTACACGCAGGATCCAAGTGAATCTGTATAACAAGCCTAGAAGAGGGATGTATAAGTTTATTCTCATCTTGTAAGTGAGGAAACCAAAAACAGACTAGTTAAGTAACATGCCAGAAGGCACATGGGTAGCACCTGACAGAGCTGGGATTTGAATTCGGAGTAGTCTGACTATAGAGGCCATGTTTTCATTCACTGCCTGATTTTGCTACTCTGTATTGTCTTAAAAATAATATGACTCATGATTTAGTAAGTTACATGAGAATTCCTTTGACATATGAATTGTGGTTCTTAGAAGACAGAATGACATAAAAATAGGTCCATAAAAGAGTTTTGATCTTTTGGTGATCAAATTTGTTGTGTATCCAGGGCAGAAGGGTACAAATAGAATATTCAAGATAGGGAAATGCTGGAGTTAAGAATCCCATGTCTCTGAAGCAAGAGTTTCACCCTTAATTTGCCAGGTGGACCTGTGTTTCTTACATGTAAGATTTTTATGTTTCTGGAGCCCAAAGGATAGGATGGAGATTCAGCTCAGGATTTAGACATGAAAGAGGTGAATTGGCAGGAAAGAAAAAAGTCCCATAACATGCCATAGGAAGAACTGACGTATTTAGGAATAAATGTTAAACCTACTGGACACTTCGTTAATGAATACAGAGCTGAGTAGTTATACACTTAGTGTTTATTTCATTTTTACTTCAAGATTTCAGTACTCCGTAATAAAAACAATGCAGGTCTGTACTGAAGGGACAGGTTGGCAGGAGAAGTCAAATGACAAAAGTCATTAACGGGGAATGCAAGGATGCGTATAGACTACATGTATGTGTGCATGTGTATCTGTGTGTCTCTGTGTATCTGCATGTGTGTGTGTGCCTTTGTGTTCCAGTGGTAGGAATCCAGGAAGAAAGCTTTATGTTTGTGGAGATTTTTTTTTTCTTTTTTAATACAGCAATAAAATTTTTTATCTCACAGAGATCAGAATTTGGAGTAGTGTAGTGAAGTGGTTATGGGTTGTGCTCTCTCATGAGGCTACAATCTTCTGAAGGTTTGTTTGGGGCTGGAGGATCTGATTCCAAGATCGTGGATGGCAGGTCCATGCTGGATGTTGGCAAGAAACCTCAGTTCCTTGTGGGCTCATGTAAACCTGCTTGGGGGTTCTCACAACATGGCAGCTGGCTTCCTCCAGAGCATGCGATCTAAGAGAGCAAGGTGGAAGGTGCAATGTCTTTTATGATGTAGTCTTGGAAGTCACACTTCATCATTTCTGCAATATCCTATTGGTCACACAGGCCAGCCCTATTTCTCCCTATTCAGTGTAGGGAGGAGGCTACACAATAGCATGAGTTCCAGGATGAAAGAATCACTGGGGGCTGTCTTGAAGACTGGCTACTACAACTAACTACTACGACTAACAGTTCTGGAGGCTGGGAAGTCCAAGATCAAGATGCTGGCAGATTTGGTGTCTGGAAAGGACCTGCTCTGTGGTTTATGGGTGATACCTTCTTGCTGTGTCCTCTCATATGTGGAAAGATGTGGAGAATATTTTATTTCATCCTATTCTATGTATTAAGACATATGGGGAAGACTGCAGACATATTTTATCCTGTAGATGAAAACAAGGTAAATACCTTTGGAATGACTTTTGCGTGATGGGCACTTTCTTAAAAATAGAAATCTTCAGTCTATTTGAACCCATGATCTGATTAGATCTAATTGCACTATCAATGTCTATATAAACAATCATGTCATTAGAAACTGTAATTGTCTAATTATTGACTTGTATTGATGTGGTGGTTTTTGTTAGATCTGAATTCCAACTACAGAACTGTTCTGCCAAATCTAGAGACAGAAATTAAAGTCAATGCAAGTCAGTTCTTATTTTTAGTGGCCCTGGCTAAATTTACCAGTACGGTTTCTCCATAAATTGAGGACCCTGGACTCTTGACCTTTCTCCATTATATATTTTATGCCTTCCCACCCAGAATTTTAACACTTGCTCATTCAAATTAAGTCATTGATGGATGACTACTAAAGGGAAATGACAATAGAGGTATTGATTTACTGTGGATTTTTATTAGCACAAAATTTTATTATTCTTCAAAGTCTTTGTAAGGGGCCGATTGAAAGATCCTTGCAGGTTGAAATCACTCTCTTCACCACTTTACCAACATAAAAAATGGGGTGGGGCACTCCTTAGGAATCTCACATAAAACTAACGGAGGCACGAAATACCCCACCAACTTCCCAGCATGTGCCTCATTATCACGCTTTCCTTCTCCATACCTCTTTTATTTCACCTGCTTTTGTTTATTTGTTTCCTGGAGAAAAGTTTTGCAAAGCATGCTCCCCAAATCTTATTTGGAAGAACAGATGTATGGGGAACATTTGTTCCTCAGCGAGTGAGTTGTCCAATTGTGCAAGAATCAGAAGGAGTAGCTCACTTCTGTCTTTGAAAAATTTGGTGCCTAGCAGCCAACACTTGCAGAGAGAAAACAAATTATGTGTAGAAAGTCCAATGTGGAGGACCACATTTTCCCCCTTTTCCTGGCCTGCTTATGATATTTTAGTTACTTTCACAATGACTGAAATAAGACTGTTACACCAGAGCCTGACTGCTTGGAGGCATACTTTGTTCCTGATGTTAAAGTTCATGCGAGGCCACTGCTTTGGACTTGCCTTCTGCACTAGGCTCCAGCAGACCAGACCAAACCAGAATGGAGTTACTTATGCTAAGTGCCACCTAATCGAAGTGAACTTTGAGACAGCCAGTTTTCCTAAAAAACAGGAGATTCCAGTCAACCCGAGTCAGCGTAATGAGGAAGTCCTCTCTGTTTTAACACTATATGAAGAGTCATTTTGAAATGACCAGTCCACCTTTTGTTATCTGTTTTTGCTTTCTTCAGCCCTTTTCTGCCTATAAAGCCAACTTCCTCTGCTCGGCTCATTGGAACACTCATCTTATTTTTTAGAATGAGGTGTTTGCTTGATTCTAGAATTGCCAACAAAAGCCAATTAGATCTTTAAACTAAATGTGTTGTAATTATGTCTTTTGACAGAAGGTTTTAGGTGTGTGAATGTTAAAAGAAGACTCCTCAGGGATCTTCTTTAATAAACCCATTTGGATTGCATACAGGATGGATCCACACAACAAATTCTGAATTATAATGAGTAACATTATAGCAAACTCCAGAATATTTCTGTGTCCTAGACATTAGATAATTTTGTCTAGCAGACACATAAGCAAGGCCCAATCTTATTCCAGTGTAATAAAATTATTTTTGCAGTTGATTAGCATATTAAGTGTTTTGACTTGTACATGCTTGGTTCTCTCGCTCTTTCTTCTACTGTTTATAGACTGCTGGGGAGCTGTGCGAACATTTTATTTCAGTGCCACAGAGAGAGTAAGTTATGATGGTGGAAAGCAGGGGAAGTGTATTTGACTTCCAGATACACTTTTTAAACTTCATTTTTCCTGTTTTATTATTTTTAAAAAGGTGGAAAAATAGATGGGAATTAGCTCCAACTAAAATACAGCTCTGAGCATCACAATTCTATGCTTATGTTTTATAAGGTATTTAGTATATCCTAGGGCTGCTGTAAGGTGGCACCACAAACTGAATAGCTTAAAACAACAGAAATTCATTCGCTCACATTTTGGAGGCTAAAGTCTGGAATCAAGATGTTGACAGGGACATACTCTATCTGAGGGCTCTAGAGGAGAATCCTTCCTTGACTCTCTAGTTTTTGGTGGTTTCAGGCAATCCTTGGTGTTCTTTGGATTATACATACATCATTCCAATCTCTGATTCCCTCTTCACATAGTTGTCTTCCCAGTACCTCTGTGTCCACATTTCCCTCTTTTTATAAGGACACCAGTCATTGGGTTGAGGCTCACCCTCATTTAGTATGACCTCATCTTAACTTGGTTACATTTGCAACCACTTTCTTTTTCAAATAATGTTACAGTCTGAGATACTGGAGGTTAGGAATTCAACATGTCTTCTAGAGGGACACAATTCAACCAGTAACAAATGGCAAAAGGGAGTGTTTCATTTTTGCATTTGCTCAGAGAAAGGTCCCTATGAGCTGTGGAATACTAACTGATAATACTTAGCAATTTTCCCTAGAAGCCTCATAAGAGAGATCAAGATGAGTGGGCCTGTTTTATATGTAACGTAGGTAGCCACCCTCCAAGGTCATCAAATTTAACACTTGATAAGCTAAAAAATCTGTTCTGACCAGGTCAGCTAAATTGTACTCCATTGGGAAGTTTGATATAAGTCAGCAGTCACGTCTGCATGTCCTGGAAAACATTATGCAACATTATCAAATGTCTTAACACAGAAACCAGACATACGGGCACCAGAAATAGTAATAAAATAACATAAATGCTCCTTGTATTCCTTACCCTAGATTCTTGCATGTAAGATGTAACCTAGTTACAATACAAAATCAATCAATCTATCAGGGTACTTCAAAAAGTTTGTGGAAAAATGGAATTAAAAGATAATACAAACCTTTCCATGAACTTGTTGAAGACCCCTTATATGTACTAACAATAGACAAACTGATGTAATGATTAGAGGGCTGTCCTCTTCTCTCTTTCCTTTAATTATCCCCCTTGATGTGATTATAAAACATTGAGCCCTCTTGGCCCCCTCCAGAGCACATTTTGTAGGGCAACCTGACCTCTGACTTTCCTGGCTGCAATTGTCACATTGGCTCAATAAATTCCATGGCTTACATGTTTGGCCTCAGTTTCTTTTAGGTCAACACACTTTATAATTGAAGAAATGTGCTAGCCCGGGGTCTTAAATAAGTTGCAAAGTTTACACAGTTAATGATGAAGGGTCTCAGAATGGAATCATTGTTTCTTGACTCCTAGCCTTTGGCTCTTCCTGCTAACAGTATGCCAGCATGTTGGGTGCACAATGGATCTGTGATTATTAGTGGACCAGTGACAGACAGTGTGGGATGCTTCTCATCACACTGAATTGGATGAATTTTCTCTTAGGCCACCTTGTGGCTAGCCACCTCAAATTCTTCTCTGAAAGGAGGTATAAACAAGTCAAATGAATAAAGAGCTTAAACTGTTATCTCTCCTTTGGGGCATTTGCATTTTAATGGAGAAGCCTGGGCCTCATCCCAGACTTATTGATTTACAATCTCCAAGGGAGAGTCCTGGAAGAATCTGTACTTTGCAGAGCAAACCAGTTGACTCACATGATTGGGTATGTTTAGGAAACACTGGAACAGAGGAATCCTGACTTCTGGAATAGTAAGGAATAATTATTTAATGGAGAGTCTTTAGGTAAGAGCCAGGTGGGGATGGTGGAGCTGGGGGGAGATGAAAACTACTTGATGCCCTCCATAGAGCATCAGATTCAGATGAATAATTCTCCAGTCTCTGTGCCAAGACTGAGGCCTGGTTTCTACCCCTGGAGGGATCCAAAAGGATCAGGTTTTCTGTGCTTGGAGTTCAGCATCCCTCTTTAGAAGCAGGACAGATTTAGAATTGTTTTGTAAGTCTGGAGCCAGGTCTTCTGAGTCATCTTGAGATTAAGGGAGGGCACCTGAGAAAATCCTAGCCCAATACTATTGCCTCCTTTGTTATATCACATGTAGTCAGTGGTGATATACTCCACCTTTTTTTAAAGAGTTGCTCATTATTTGTTTTGCACCTGAAGTTATAATCTACTGTCTGTGACAGCACATTTGATTGTTTTTAAATGAAGGTGATAGGAAAGGCAGAAGAATGACTAGGGGAAAAAATCTGGAGAACACATGACAAGATAACGTTGTTTTGGATTCTCTCAAAATAAACATGATATTGAAAAATGATCCAAAATTGTTTGCTTGAAAACCACACTTACTTTTGAGTAATATTTTTGTAGATATTTAAAAATTTATTTTTGGGGGCCGGCCCGGTGGCGCACTGCTACAGTGCGCCGCTTGGGAGCGTGGCAGCGCTCCCGCCGAGGGTTCGGATCCCCCATACAGACCAGTCGCTCACTGGCTGAGCGAGGTGCGGGCGCAACACCGAGGGTTGCGATCCTATTGCCAGTCACGGTCCGGTACGGGCGCGACACTGAGGGTTGCGATCCGTTGCCGGTCACAAAAAAAGACAAAAAGGAAAAAAAAAAATTTATTTTTTGAAGGCTGGTGCTCCGAAATTGAGTTTGAAGTCAACTTAATCCCAAAATGTGACATATTCTTTCTTTCTTTTTTTTTTTTTTTAGTCTTTTTCCGTGTCCGGCAACGGATCGCAACCCTCAGTGTCGCCCCCGTACCGGACCGGGACCGGCAACGGGATCGCAACCCTCGGTGTTGCCCCCGCGCCTCACTCAGCCAGTGAGCGGGAACCGGTCTGTATGTGGGATCCGAACCCTCGGCGGGAGCACCACCGCGCTTCCCAAGCGGCACACTATAGCAGCGCGCCACCGGGCCGGCCCGACATATTCTTTCTTTTGCCAGACTTTACTGTATTCTCTTCTCTGTTTAGTTTTTACGAAGTTAATTTTCATGAATTCTGTATCTTCAAAAATCCTGATGGCTTCTATCTGAATGGAGTCCCCAGTAAATGGTGACACCTTTTTCTTTATTACTTCTTATTTCTTTATATCTTCTGTTTTTCTTCAGTTTTGTCTTCCTTCATAGCATTTATTGAGTGTTTCCTAGGGAGGGTCAGGGAATGCTCCCTGGAAGAAATTACACTTGAGCTGAATCTTGAAGTGTGGGTGTAGGACGGGGAGACAAGTGACTGGGCAGGAGCATCTCATCCGCACTCACATTCTCCACCATCCCTCCTATTGCAATGGATGTTCTATTTCTGCTCCCCCGTAAGCCAAACCCCACGTATGCACTCAATCCCATCATCTGACCCTTTCAAGTACCTCACTCATGTGGTTGGCCCTTCTGTATCCTGCAGTATTAATTTATACTACCTTCTGGATCTTTTGTACAAGTATGCAAACATGGCACACTAGCTCTTTTCTTTGAAAACAAAACAGAACCCTCTTGATCCATATTCACCTCTAGTAACTGTCTCATTTTCTTGCTTCTTTTTATGGCCAAACTCCTTGAAATAGTTACTTATAATCACTTTTCTACTCTGCATTGCACACTTTCTGAAGCTCATTGCAATTAGATTTTCATTCTCACCATTTCAGTGAAATCTCTTATGTCAAGATCACCAACCACCTCCCATAATGCCAAAGTGAGTGATCAATCCTCAGGATCATCTCCCTTGACGATCAGCAGCATTTGAGGGAGTTGATCACTTCCTCCTTCTTTGTATACATTTTCCACTTGTCCTGATTTTTCTCCTCTTCAATTGTTGACTAATACTGTCTCTTTTTTCTGGTTCTTCTTCCTCTTCCAACATCAAATTGTTGCAGTCCTAGCCTTGTCTTTTCTATGCTAATCCCAGTAACGTGGTTTAAAATACCATTTCTGTTGACTCCCAAATGTCTATCTCCAGCCAGTGATGTGCTAGTAAATGTTTAATACCCAGCTTTCCAGAGAAAACAAAGCCCTTATCTGAAGCATTTGCCAGTTTCTGTTGTGTGCGTACTTCCACCATGGCAGATTTCAAGCTGCCAATGTGATGACACTGAAGGAGGAGTTGGGAAGAGATGTGCAGTGACACATCATCATATGGAATTTCCACCATGCAGACTCCATAGATAGAAATAATCTTGAGAGCTTCATAATAGTAAAATGTAGTAAAAGAATTTTAAAGTAGTGTATTTGTTTTTAATATAGCTTATTTAATTTTAAGTTTATCTCATTTAATTATTAATAAGGGTTGTGTTTAACAACTGGCTTACAAAATTCCTCGGGAGTCAGGATGAGCCATCTTCTACATGCTGTAGTCTCTAGCCCTGATCATTTTCCTTAGCTTTTCCTTGGCGAGGTGCTGTCAATTGCCTACCCTACATTGTCACCTGGGAGGCACAATAGGTTACTCAAATTTAAGATGTTACAAGCAAACTTCTTGCTTTTTTAGATTCCAAACATTTTCCTTCCCTAGTCTTTCCTCCTCTGTAAATGGCGCCTACATCTTCCCAGCTGCACAAAACAAAAACTTGTAAGTCCTCCTTGATATTTCTTTCTCACTAACACCATTGCCCAATCGAAGGCAATTTTAATCAGTATTACTTTCAAAATATATCCCAAATATGACCACTTTCATCACATCCACAGCTATCATTCAAGTTCAAGCTCCCCTCATCTCTGTCCCAGAGTGCTAGGATAGCCTTTTTTTTTTTTTTTTTTTTTTGTCCTTTTTGTCTTTTTTACTGACT
>NW_007730917.1:185938-194339 GCF_000696425.1 Galeopterus variegatus | reverse complement strand
CGCGCTCAGCCAGTGAGCGGGAACCGGTCTCCACATGGGATCCGAACCCTCGGCGGGAGGGTCGCCGCGCTCCCAAGCGGCACACTCTCCAGTGCGCCACCGGGCCGGCCCTAGGATAGCCTTTTAATTGACTGCCTTGCTTACACTCTTCCCTTAGAGTCTAATTGCCATGCAGAGAACACAATGTATATTCAATCATGATCATGTCGTTCCACTGCTGAAAACCCTCCAATGGCACCTACCTACCAAGCTACACATTTATTTATTCTCACCTGTCTTGGTCCATTGGAGCTCCTGTAACAAAGTACCATAGACTGGGTGGTTTATAAATGACATAAATTTAGTTCTTACAGTTCTAGAGGCTGAAAAGTCTTAAGATCAAGGCCTCAGCAGTTTTGATGTCTGGTGAGGGCTTGTTCTCCAGTTCATAGATGGCACCTTCTCTCTGTGTCCTCACACCATGGAAGGGACACGGCAGCTCTCTGGGGCCTCTTTCGTAAATGTACTAATCCCATTCATGATGTAATCACAAAGGCCCCACCTCTTAATACCATCACCTGGGGGTTAGGTTTCAACATATGAATTTGGAAGGGGGGGGTGCAAATATTCAGACCATAGTTTCGTTTCTACAGATAAATAACCCATGCTCCTACCCAAAGCCAATCTCTCCCCTGTTGGATTAAAACCCATTCCCACTCACTTACTCAAGTCCTGGCTCTGGTAACTATGTAATCTCTAATATTATCAAATTTTCCTCTATATTGGGTTAGTTTCACCAGCCTACACACAATTAAAATAAGACATCAAAACAAAAACCAAAAACAAGCTGTGGCAAATCCTCCTTTGTGTTTCAACATCACCATAGGAGTGATGTTGTGATCCCTGGGACCACATTTCCCTCCAGCTCATGTAGATGAGTTTCCAAAGACTTCTCTTTTCTGGGGAAAAAGATTCAGGAGTTTGTGCTTTACTGGAATTATTCCTGAGATTATGTGCCTGAGCTGAGTGGTAACTTCAAATGCCATAATGGCCTTTGTAGCAAGACCATCTCCAGGGAAACATTTGCTAATCAGAGCCTCATCCTAGAAAACAGGACTTGGCATCTTGTGCATGCTGTAATTTAGGGTTCCCAGGTTTTTATCTGCATTTTTAAGATGATTGGTTGAAAGACAAGGACATGGTCTTTGACAAGGGTAAGGTGGCATGCAGCATTCTGGGTCCAGCAAAGGCAACACCAGCAAGATCACCATCGCTGAGTGCAGACGAGTCTAATAAATTTAATTTTTAACCCTAACTTATAAAACCATTCCATTTCATAGCTAAGTAGAGCTTTCCAAACATCTTCACTGTGATCTTTATTTTCTCATTTGATGCAATTCTTTGGATTCTGTATTTCCTTATGCTTCTGGAAGTCTAGTTGGACTTTGGAGTTAAGAATATTAACTGAAATTATTATTTATTATTAATGAAATTTAATAATATTAAATGAAAGCTAAATTATTAAATGAAAGTTAATATACAAATGAAATTGATATACCAACACCTACAAAATGTATTCATCTTGTCCAGACCTCTCTCTTATAGCCCAGATTTCTCAACCCATCTGCAAACCAGACCTCTCCACCTGGATGTCTGCTAGATGTCTCAGGCTTATCTAAATTCCTCAACCCCCAAACCTGCTCCAAACCTCCATTCTTTCCTCCATCAGTAAGTGAAAACTCCTCCATAGCCATACACTGGTCTTTTTGCTGTTTCTCAAACATGCCATGCATTCTTCCTTGGGCTTTATTTGCAGAGGTTGTTCTCTGTAATGCTCTTTCCCCAGATATTATCATGGCTCATTCCTTTAACTCCTTCAATTTTTAAAAAAATTTTTTGGTCAAATATCACCTTCTTGGTAAGGCTACCCTTACCACTCTATTTAAAATCCCAGCTGTTCCCCATTCACACTCCTTCCAATCCTTTACCCTACTCCATTTATTTCCTTAGGGCTTATCACTTTTCAACACACTTATTGTTTATTTTCTTCTCCCCTCTAGAATGGAAACTCAGTGATAGAGATTTTTGTTGTTGTTGTTCATTGACATATCCCCAGCACAAGGAAAAATATTTGGTAGAAGTAAGCACACAATACATATTTGTTGATTGGATGAATGAATGAATGATTTTTCATGTCGTCTAAAATGAAATTCAAACACTTTATTACAATCTGTTTCTGACAAGCTCTGTCCTCATCTCACACCACTCTCCCATTGTCTCACCCCAGTCCTTTTTCTGTCTTATTCATGCATCAAGTCAGCTCCTGCCTCATGCCTTACACCAGTTGTTACCTATGTCTGTGGCTTGTGTATTACCTCCTCAAAGTGGCCTTCCCCAATTGAGGCAGGACAGAATAGGGACACTCCCCAGGAAGGCTGCTCATGAATATTTAGACCGGTTTGGCATCAGCCACCTCCCTGTTTTGCAGTTCATGAGCTAATGACAGCTTAACCACCCTACCAAACATCCTGCCCTTCCTCAGATCCCACAGATTTTGAGCAGGAAACTAAAGTCACAAAAGCCACCACACCTGCATAGGCATGCACACAAGAACTGACCCAGTTACAATGACCACTATATGACCTTCCACCCACTTAACTAGAGGGCAAAGTTAAGAGAAAACTGACACCACTGCACATGAGCTTTGCCCTCAAGCTTGCTAATGTGTGTGACCAAATGCTGACACAACCTCCAGACAAAAATTACCCTAACACCCTCTCTTGAGTGAATATTCTGCCCCCTAGTTAAAAAGAAGAGAAAGTGCCCTGTTCTCAGGCAATAGATAAGCCTTCTCCCTGAAAAACCATGGGGTGCGCCTTACTGGTGAGGATGCCTGTGCACTCTTCTGTGTGTACTTTTGCTTTGCAATAAACTTTGGGTGTGAATGTGACATTGCCATGTGAGGCCGGAGTTACTTTTGGATTCTTGAAGAGATTTCTCCCTTGGGAAATCCAAGAACCTGTGCCTCTGGTGACAGAATTTTATGAGCCAGCCAGGAGAAACAGGTCACATGGAATCAAAACTCCCAATGAGCCATAATTTTCAGTGAGTGGCTTCTTTCTTTTCTTTCTGGGTTGGAGAACTTTTGATACATGAGCCTACTCTAATCAGGGCAGCTGTGGACGTATATGTTGGAGGATACTTTCAGAGAGTGTCTCCTTCATGCTTATCTTTCCCCTTTGCTGGAAACCTGGGGAAGGTTTTGTTCACTTTGTGGGAATCAATGGGCCCCCCTCTTCTGTGACCTTGAGGTTCCAGAGGACCTTCTCATTTCCATAACCTTGTTTGACTTCTTTAACTGTGACATTCCCTTACCCAAATTCAGTTTTTCCATTTTTATGTTTAATCATGTCCAGTTTCACTATCTGCAGGATTATAGGTGACAGAGGACATGTGCATGTTCTCATCTCAGTACAAGGGGGTTCCATGTCCCCCCTGCACCGACTAAAAGCCTTCAGGTTTCTTTGGTTGAAGGCTTTCCAGGCCATCAATAAACATCTAAATAAGTTTGTCTCTTATGCAGACACTAGGCCGAGGGCCCCATATCCTAGTTCCATGCCCAACCTTGTTTCTGGGCATCAGCTTTATCATGAGAGAAAAGAGTCTGCAGAGAGGAATAGCCCTACAGAGCACTACAGGGATTAGTGGATGGAGCATCAACCTCCTCCAACTTGGAGATGTCCAAGGACAAAATGAGCACACAGGAAAAGCACACCTTGTGATGGGTCCCACTCATAGATGGCTGGGGACACCTACCCGTCTCCTCGAGGGGAGAGTGTGCAAAGAGAAGGACACTTGCTCCTTAGTGGCTGACTCTTCTTTCTGCTTTCTGACTGTCTTTTTTACTCACACCTATAGGAGACAAGATGGGAAATACTCCAGTGATCTCTGAATAGTCACACATGGGATGCATATTTAAGAACTGGAGCTACTTTAAACTAGATGGCTTGAAAAAGAAAAAGCTAATATTTTTCTGCAGTGTGGCCTGGTCTCAATATAAATTAGATGATGGAGAACAATGTCCCCCAAATGGCTCTCTAAATTACAATAACATCCTACCATCAAGCCCGTAAGTGGACTGAGGTCCAACATGTCCAGGCCTTTATGGCCTTATAGCAGGATCCAAAACTAAAAGGAAATTGCCAGATTTGCTGTGCAAGAATCCAGGTGAAACCCACCTCTTCCCCTGAGCCTGACATCCTTGATGACCCTGTTTAATAGTGGCACTCAGGCTCAGGAAGACCCCCACCAAGTCCCTCACCCACTCCCCCAGAAGGAGAAGGAAACCTGAGAAAGGCTGAAAACTCTCAAGGGCTCACTCCACTCCCATATCTAGGCTGAAGATGCCCAGCTCCTGAAGAACCAAAAGACCCCCGTTCTCCATCTGTCCAGCCCCTTTGTGCCCCTCTCCTCCTGAAGGCACTTCCTAGGCTAATCCCATGGGAACTACTTGGAGTGGGGCTCCATACCACCCACCCTGCTCCATTTGCCCTCCTCATGAAGTGGCAAATGGCAAAGGAACCATACAAGTTCATGTACCTTTTTCCATCTATGATCTGGTCCAGTGCATATGAGACTTTGGGATATTCTCAGAGGACCCCAGGAATTTTGTAGGTAAATTCTAGGTGCTAAGTATGCCCTTTGAACTCTCATGGACGGACTTACAGATCCATCTATCTACTTGCCGTACTCCTGAGGAAAAGTTACACATTTGGAGTTCAGCAAAGGCACACACCGATTGGATGGCAATGGATGGGCCCCATACCCATCCAGTGGGGCCCACTGCTCTCCCAGACCAGGATCCTAACTGGAATTATCAGTGGGGCAGCTGGGATCTGAAAGCCAGGGACCATATAGGCCCTTGCCTTTTGGAAAGTATGAGAAAGTTCCTTAAAAAAGCAAGTTAACTATGAAAAGTCCAAAAAGGTAATTCAAGCGAAAAATGAGAATCCAGCAATTTTTCAGGAAAGACTGATGGAAGCATTTAGGAAATATACTAACCTACACCAAACTATCACAGAGGGACAAGCCCTCTTGGGGCAACACTTCATAAGCCAGTCTGCCTCTGGTACATGGAGAAAATCACAAAAATTATAGCCAGGGCCACAGACCCCCATGACTCAATTATTAGAAGTAGCATACGGGATGTTCAATAACCAAGAGCAGACAGAGATAGAATTGGAAAACAGGGAGGCAGGCTCATTTAGTCACTCGAGTTGTGAGAGGCGCCATGCAGACTCGGGGACCACCAGGGGACCAAAAAAATGGATGGCCTCCCGAGGAAAGAGGAAAACAGAGCTGCTTCAACTGTGGTAAGCCAGGGCACTGGGCTAAGTCCTTCCGGGTTCCCCACAAAAGGAACCCAACCACTCAAAGATTTCCAGGTCCCTGTCCTGCTTGTTGGGACCCCACCCTCTGGTGACAAGAATGTCTTATGTACAAAGCAGACAAAGGGGTCCCATGCCAGATGATGGCCTTGAAGGAAGAAAACTAATGGGGCTCAAGGCTGGTGGCTTCAACCACAAACATGCTCATAACAACAGAAGAGCCTCAGGTGGTCTTAGATTTGGCAGGTAACCTGGCCAATTTCTTACTTGATATTAGAACCACCTTCTCCATTTTAAATAGTTATTCTGTGCCAATAAATAAAAAGCATAGTCTGGTCATGGATATTGATGGAGGCCCCAAAGCCCATTTCTTTACCTGCCCTTTAATTTGCCAGATGGGAAATTTTATAGTCTCCCACTCCCTTCTGGTAATTTCTCATTACTCCACCCTGTTTGTAGGCCATGATTTCATGGAGAAGGTGGGACTATCCCTGGGATGGGATAGACAAGCCCCCACCTTCTTGACCTGGGAGAAGGCTCTCAGGACCTCCTGGATGAGATTAAAACCACAGTAGACCACGAGGTTTGGGACCAGGGAATTCTGAGGAAGGCCACACTTGTGGCTCCAATAACCATCACTTTAAAGGATGGAACACCCAATGCATACCAGAGACAATGCCCTATCCTGCCAGTATGGCAGGGTTACAGAGTACTATAACAAATTTCCTACAACGTGGGATTCCAATTCCTTGTAAGTCATCCTGCAATACTCCTGTTTTGTCTGTAAAGACACCAAACAGGTGATACCACCTAATCCAAGATTTGCATGCTGTCAATGAGGCAGTAATACCCATGTACTCCATTGTTGGAAACCCTTACAGCCTACTGTCTCAAATCCCTCAGGACTCCTCATGGTTCACTGTCTTGGACTTGAAGGATGCCTTCTTTTGCAACCCTCTGGCAAAAGAGAGCCAATACCTCTTTGTTTTCTAATGGACTGATCCCCAGGGAGTCACCCAGCAGTACACCTGGACTGTCCTTCCTCAAGGTTTCAGGGATAGTCCCCATTTGTTTGGTCAGCCTCTCAGAAAAGACCTAAGGAAAATCCAACTTATGGGAGGGCATCCCCCAATATGTAGATGGCATTTTCATCTGGAGCCCCTCAAAGCAGGTATCAGGGAAGGCATACCCACCGAATGACCTCATGGGCACCCCAGGTGAGCACCACTACCACCCACTCCCATTACCTGGCCTTGGCTCCAGGTGCCAGCACATGCACCAGCCCCAAGCCCCCAGAGAAGGCATTCCCATCAAGTGGACACATGGTCACTCCATGTAAGTGCTGCTGCCCCAGCTGCCCTCTCTCATAACCTGGCCACAGCTCCAGATGCCAGCCGATGCACTCACTCCAGCCGCCAGAGAAGGCACAACCACCAAATCACTGCATGGGCACCCCAGGTGAGTGCTGCCACTGCTGCCACCTTCTCCCACCACCTGACCCTGAGTCCAGGCACCAGCCCACACACCTGTTCTGAGCCTGGAGAAGGCACACCCACCGACTGAACAGGAGCCATGGCAACCCACCTCATACTCAAGTGCTTGAATACAATGAGTCACCAGCAAAACCTACAAATAGAGGAGGAAGTCTTTCCCCTCATAGCCCACTCTAAAGTAATAGAAGAAACAAGTGTCCTACCAGATGACCAAACATTAATGACAAAATACTAGAACTACAAATGAGCAAGAAGATATGACACCATTGAAGGAATATAGTAATTCTCAAGTACCATATCCCATAGAGCAGGAAGACCTTAAGATGTCTGAAAAAGAATTCCGAGTACTGATCTTAAGAAAACTCCAAGAAATAAGAGATGAATCAATTAGAGAACACAACAAAACGAGAAAAAATATCCAGGACATGAAGGAAGAAATTTACAAAGAGATTAATATCTTAAGATATGACACCATTGAAGGAATATAGTAATTCTCAAGTACCATATCCCATAGAGCAGGAAGACCTTAAGATGTCTGAAAAAGAATTCCGAGTACTGATCTTAAGAAAACTCCAAGAAATAAGAGATGAATCAATTAGAGAACACAACAAAACGAGAAAAAATATCCAGGACATGAAGGAAGAAATTTACAAAGAGCTTAATATCTTAAAAAAGAATGTAACAGAATTCCTAGAAATGAAGGATTCACTCAATGAAATAAAAAACAGAGCAGAAAGCTTGAGCAGCAGGCTAGACCAAGCAGAAGGAAGAATTTCAGACCTCAAATATGGTCTTTATGAAATAACCCAGGTGGGAAAAAAAAAAGGAAACAGAATTAAACAAAATGAAGAAAATTTAAGAAAACTAGCAGACAACCTCAAGTGCACAAACATATGAATCATGGGTATTCTAGGAAAGGAGAAAGAAAAAGGCATTGAAAACCTTTTCAAGGAAGTAATAACAGAGAATTTCCCAGGTATAGGGAGAGATTCAGGCCTTCACATCCAAGAAGTCCAAAGACCCCCAAACAGATTCATTTCAAAAAGATCCTCTCCAAGACACATTGTAGTCAGGCTGGCAAAACTCAAAGACAGACAAAGAGAGAATTCTAAAAGTAGCACAAGAAAAGTGTCAAGTCACCTATAAGGGAGCCCCCATCAGACTAACAGGAGAATTCTCGGGCCGCACTGGAGAGTGTGCCGCTTGGGAGTGTGGCGGCGCTCCCGCCAAGGGTTTGGATCCCATGTGGAGACCAGTTCCTGCTCACTGGCTGAGTGTGGTGTGGGCGCAACACCGAGAGTTGCGATCCTGTTGCCGGTCCCCGGTACGGGCGTGACACCGAGGGTTGTGATCCCGTTACCGGTCAGTAAAAAAAAAAAAAGACAAAAAAGTAAAAAATATTAAATAAACTAACATGCATCATAAGGAAATAGCAAAGCAAGAACAAACCAAATCCAAACTTAGCCAAAGAAAATAAATAATATTAGAGCAGATATTAATAAAATTGATACCAAAAAAAATTACAAAACAAAATGATGATTT
>NW_007730917.1:98683-185928 GCF_000696425.1 Galeopterus variegatus | reverse complement strand
TTTTAAAAAAAAAAAAAAAAAAAAAAAAAAAAAAAAAAAAAAAAAAAAAAAAAAAAAAAGACTAACAGGAGAATTCTCAACTGAAACCTTGCAAGCCAGAAAAAAATGTGAAGATATATTCAAAACACTAAAGCTAGAAATTGCCAGCTGAGAATTCTATATCCAACAAGATTATCCTTCAGAAATGAGGGAGAAATAGTGTATTTCTCAGACAAGCAAAAGTTATGGGAGTTTACTATCACATAACCAGCCCTGCAAGAAATACTCAAAGGAGTCCAGCATCCAGAATCTCAAAAGCAATAACCAGTAGCATGGATTTACAAGAAAGAGCAAAACCCACAGTTAAAACCAATATGCAAAAAAGAGCAAGAAGGAACCTAAATCATGTCACCTCAAAAATCCAACTAACATCAAAGATGAAAAATAAGAGGGGAAGAAAGGGACAAATAATATTTAAAATACCTAAACTAAAATCAATATAATGTCAGGAGTAAAGAAATATCTATCAATAACAACCCTGAATGTAAATGGGTTAAACTCCCCATTCAGAAAACACAGACTGATTGATTGGATTAAAAAGCTAGACCCAACTATATGCTGTCTTCAAGATACCCACCTCAATAAAGACACACACAGACTAAAAGTGAAAGGATGGAAAAAAATATGCCATGCAAATAGAAACCAAAATTGAGCAGGAGTAGGTATTCTTATATTGGACAAAATAGATTTTAAACCAAAAACCATAAAAAGAGACAAAGATGGCTATTATATAATGATAAAGGGATCTATCCAGTTGGAAGATATAACGGTCATAAATATATATGCACCCAACACTGAAGCACCCAGATATGTAAAGCAAACACTCTTAGACCTATAAATGAAGATAGACCCTAATACAATAATAGTGGGTGACCTGAACACCCACCATTCAGCATTGGACAGATCTTCCAGGTAACAAATCAACAAAGAAACACATGACTTGAACTATACCTTAAACCAGTTGGACCTGGTAGACATCTATGCAATTTTTCATCCAACAACTAAAGAATACACATCCTTCTCATTAGCACATGGAACTTTCTCCAGGAAAGACCACTTGTTAGGTCACAAATCAAGTCTCAGAAAATAAAAAAAAAATTGAAATCATTACAAGTAGCTTTTCAGACCACAATGCATTTAAACTGGAAATCAATAACAAGCAAAATTCCGGAAACTATGCAAGTGCATGGAAACTAAACAACAGACTCCTCAATGACATATGGATCCAAAAAGAAATTAAACAGGAGATCAAAAACTTTCTTGAAACTAATGAAAATAAAGATCCATCATACCAAAACCTGTGGGATACTGCAAAAGCAGTACTAAGAGGGAGGTTTATTACAATAAATGCATACATTAAAAGAATGGAAAGACTCCAAGTTAACAACCTAACACTATGCCTCAAACAACTAGAAAATCAACAATAATCCAATCCAAAACTAGCAGATGAAAGGAAATAATTAAGATCATGGCAGAACCAAATGAAATAGATACCCAAAGAACTACACAAAAGATTAATGAAACAAAAAGTTGGTTTTCTGGGAACATAAATCACATAGACAAACCAATAGGTAGGTTAACAAAAAAAGAAGAGTGAAGACCCAAATAACAAAAATCAGAAATGAAATGGGAGACATTACAACTGATACCACAGACATATGAAGAATCATCAGAGATTATTATAAACAACTATATGCCAATAAATATGAAAACCTGGAGGAAATGGAGGAATTTCTGGACAAACATAAACTTCCAAGACTGAACCAAGAAGAAATAGAAAAACAGATCAATAACAAGCAAAGAGATTGAAGCAGTAATCAGCAATCTTCCAACAAAGAAAAGCCTAGGACCTAATGGCTTTACAGCTGAATTTTATCAAACCTTTAAAAAAGAATTAATGCCACTTCTCTCTAAAATTTTCCAAAAAATTGAAACAGAAGCCATTCTCCCAAATTCATTCTATGAGGCCAACATAACCCTGATACCAAACCAGCCAAGAACAACAAGAACAACAACAATGAAAAAAAAAACAAAGAAAGAAAGAAAGAAAAACTATATAAAAAAAGAAAACTACAGGCCAATATCACTGATGAACATAAATGCTAAAATCTTCAACAAAATATTAGCAATCAGAATACAGCAACACATCGAAAAAATTATAAATTATGATCAAGTGGGATTCATCCCAAGGATGCAAGTATAGTTCAACATATACAAACCAATAAATGTGATACACCACATCAACAAAATCAAGGAAAAAAATCCATATGATTATTTCAGTAGACGCCGAAAAAGCATTTGACAAAATTCAACATCCCTTCATGATAAAGACTCTCTGTAAATTGGGTATAGCAGGAAACTATCTCAACACAATAAAAGCCACTTATGACAAATCAATTGCCTATATAACCTAAATGGGGAAAAGTTGAAAGCTTTTCCTTTACGAACTGGAAGAAGACAAGGATGCCCACTCTCACCACTCCCATTTAACACAGTATTGGATGTACTAGCCAGAGCAATCAGGCAAGAGAAAGAAATAAAGGGTATCCAGATTGGAAAGGATGAAGTCAAACTATCCCTGTTTGCAGAGGACATGATCTTATACATAGAAAAACCTATAGGCTCTACTAAAAAACTCTTAGAGCTGATCAACAATTTCAGTAATGATTAAAATCCCCAAATCAGTAGCCTTCTTATACTCCAGTAACAAACTAGCAGAAAAAAGAAATCAAGAAAATGAGCCCTTTTACAATAGTTACCAAAAAAATAAAATACCAAAAATCAATTTAACCAAGGAGGTGAAAGATCTCTACAACAAGAACTACAAATCACTACTGAAAGAATTTAAAGAGGACACAAAAAGATGGAAAGACATACCATGCTCTTGGATGGGAATAATTAACATTGCGAAAAAGTCTGTTCTACCCAAAGCAATCTACAGATTCAATGCAATCCCCATCAAAATACCAACATCATTCTTCTCAGAAATAGAAAAAGCAATTCTAACATTCATATGGAACTTCAAAAGACCCCAAATAACCAAAGAAATCCTGAGCAAAAAAAATAAATCTGGAGGCATAACACTATCTGACTTCAAATTATATTACAAAACCATAGTAACCAAAACAGCATGGTACTGGCATAAAAGCAGGCAATTGGATCAATGGAACCGAATAGAACACCCAAGAATCAACCCTCAGACTTACAGCCAAATGATCTTTGACAAAGGCAACAAGAACATAAATTGGGGAAAAGATTGCCTCTTCAATAAATGGTGCTGATAAAATTGGATTTCTATATGTAGAAGAATAAAACTCAACCTGCACCTCTCACTGTATGCAAAATCAACTCAAAATGGAATAAAGACTTAAATATAAGACCTGAAACCAGAAAATTACTTAAGGAAAACATGTCAAAGGGATACCTGCACTCCCATGTTCATTGTATCTCTATTTACAATAGCTAAAATATGGAACCATCCTAAATGTCCATTGATGGATGACTGGATAAGGAAAATGTTGTTTATATACACAATGGAATACTACTCAACCATATAAAAGAATGAAATTCTGCCATTTGCAGCAGCTGGATGAGTCTGGAGAAAATTATGTTAAGAGAAACAAGCTAGACAAGGAAAGAGAAATACCTCTTGTTCTCATTTATAACTGGGTGCTAAGAAAGAAAGGAAGAAAAAGAAAGAAAGAAAGAAAAGACCTAAACAATTCCTTGAACTTTCAGAATAGCATAGATGGAGTGAGGTGGTGGGGGGAGGGTAGGAGGTGGGATAATTTGGGTAAAGGTCATAAAGAAAAATTATGACTTGTAATAATAGTATGCTTATAATAAATAATATATATTTAAAAAGGAGGTGTCAGACTCAAACACAGTCTAGGTTCAAAATTTTTGGGGAAATATGGGGTACAGGGTATCCCTTAAAAAGGCCAAGATTAGTCAACAAGAGGCCTCATATCTGGGATATGTTCTCACCCCAGGTTAGCATAGACCATCCAATGACAGAAAAAGGGCTACATTGTGCTTGTCCCCCTTGACCACCAGAAAGTAGTTGCACTCCTTTCTGGAGATGGCTGAATTTTGTAGAATTTGGATATCATGCTTTGGGGGTATATGAGGCAACTTGGGGATCTGAACAGGAACCCCTAATTTTGACAGGAGAACTTCAGGCTGCCTTCAATAATGTTAAATGTGCTTTGTTGGAGGCCCCAGCTATGGGGCTCCTTAACTTACAAAAACTGTTCACCTTATATATAGTAGAGAAACAAGGGATAGCCTTAGGAGTCTTAACTCAAAAATTGGGTGACATTCCTGACCCTGTGGCCTATTTTTCAAAACAGGTAGACTCGGTGGCACAGGGACAGCCAGCCTGTCTCAGGGTGGTTGCTTCTGTAGCCCTGCTGGTAAAAGAGGCACGTAAACTGACTCTAGGCCAGTACTATGGGGGCACTGACTCCCCATCAGATACAGAAGCTAAAGGACATCACTGGTTGATAGTGAGAAGGCCGACTAAATATCAGACTCTATTGCTGGACACTCCTGAAGTTATCCTAAGAGTGTGTCAGACCCTCAACCCAGCTATCCCGATGCCTCTTGAAAGTTCTAAGTTGACTCATTCATGTATGGAGACCACAGAACATGTTTTATCCTGCAGACCTGACCTAACAGATATCCCCTTGGGAAACCCAGAACTTGAATCATTTACTGATGGCAGCAGTTACATTGATTTAGGAACACGAAGGGCAGGCCATGCACTGGTGAGCCTCCACCATGTTACTGAGGCCCAACCTCTACCACTGGAACCTCTGCCCCAAAGGCAGAAATCATTGCCCTGACCATGGCATTAATTCTGGCCAGAATTACACAAACTCCAGGTATGCCTTCTTCATGGTCTTACACGCCGATGCAGATATCTGGAAAGAAAGGGGGCTTCTAACCACTAAATGTTCCCCCCTAATACATGGTCTTGAAATAAACAACTTGACTGAGATGGTAAAAATGCTGAGGACTGTGGTAGTTATACAATGTAGGGACATCAAAGGGGAATATCCAATCTAGCTACAGGAGACTCTTTTGCCAACTAAGTAGCTAAGCAGGCCACCCAATTAAAACTTGAAATGGGCCTGTATCCCAGGTCTAGGCTACATGACCATTCTCCAACCTGCTCCCCCTCAGATATAAATAACATGGATACAACAACAGAGAGGAATCCAGAGCCCGAAAGGCTGGTATCAAGTCAATGATAAATATGTAACTCCAGAACAAATACCATGAAGAGTAATTAAGAGACTACATGAGTCCACCCACTTCAGGCAAGATGCACTCACTGACCTAATAATAAAGTCGTTCTGCGGCAAGGAATTGGCCCTTATATTAAGTCACCAGGGCTGGCCCCGCTTGTTCTCTAAACAATCCTGGGGGAGGCCTCACATCTCCTTCCCTGTTACAGTCTGCATAACACTGGGGAACATACCCAGGAGAAAGCTGGCAAATGGATTTTACCCAAATGCCAAAGTCGGGTGGTTTAAGTATCTACTGGTATTTCTGGACACTTTTACGGGTTGGGTTGAGGCCTTCCCTACCAGTCCTGAAAAGTCACTGGCAGTGGTAAAATACTTCCTGAGGGAACTTATACCTAGGTTCAGGCTTCCCTGAAGCCTACAAAGTGATAATGGGCCTTCATTCATAGCCCAAGGAATCCAAAAGATCAGGACCTTGCTTGGCATGGATTATAAGCTACATGCCATATGGTACCCACAGTCCTCAGGAAAAGTTGAAAGGGCTAATCACACCCTAAAGAAAATTATAGCCAAGCTCTGCCAGGAGACTTCCCTTCCTTGAACTCAGGCACAACCTATTGCTCTTTTGAGGATGTGGGTAGCTCCCAAAGCTAATCTCCACCCAAGCCCATATGTCATGCTATATGGAAGACCACTTTTAACTACTGACCTCCTTCATGATCTGGAGGTCACATCAGTCATAAAACATATTATCCAATTGGGGAAAGTCCAAGAATCCATTAAAAAGTATGGCAAGCAGGTGTTACCCACACCTATCACATCTCTGCCTATGCCAAAAATCCAGCCTTGAGATCTGGTCTTGGTCAAGGTCTGGAAAGAAGGTTCTTCCCATAATTAATTACAACCCAGGTGGAGGGGACCACATCAGGTGCTTCAAATATTGCAAAATTGACTGGAATAACTCCTTGGGATAATTTATCCAGGATTAAGCCCTATCCCAGACCTAGTCCAGCCGAGGGAGACAACAACCAGACTCCAGCCAACCACACCTGCGAGCCTTTGGAAGACCTCAGATACCTTCTCAAAAGGACCACAGCCAGAGTTCCAGATGATTTGGTGTACATTACTGTTTATTCTCCTTTGAATCACTTTCTCAGTCCCCTTGCTCCTTCTGTGCTTATATGAAGAAGCTTCCCCACCTGGGAAGGCCCTCTTCTGTCCTCATTGAGTCTGATGGACCATAAAAAAACAGAGGCTTTCTGTTCTGCTGTTATACAGGCCCATCTTTCCATGATACAGAACTCCTACCCCGAATAACTGAAGAACAAATAGAAAACTTCACTGATACACAGTAGCGACTGGCTTCCTCCAACGGGATCTCCAAGGTTATACCTGGAAAGAAATAACCACCTTTCTGGAACAAATCAGCTAGTGACCAATCCTTACATCTCCCCAAATCAAAAACAATGGATAGGGCCAACACACTTCCTTTACTCTTTGCGCTTGTCTACCTTCCCCTCCCTATGGTTGGAAATAATACCAATCCATTGCTTGCTTTGGCACAGCAGGCTCAGGGATTTCTCAGGAACACCTCCTACAACACCTCCTGTTGGATTTGACATGGGACAGAGGTCATCCATGGACTTCCCAGCCCCTGCTGGTCATTGGGTCACTTAAACCTCATATGTCTTGACGTGGACCTCTGTCCTCTGGAAGCCCAGTTGGTTCTCCCAACCCCACACCTCTACAAAAAATTTCCTCAGTAAGGCAAAAGAGGATCTTAGGAAACTACAGGGACCCCCAACCAACTCTATCTCCATCAGAGGGGCACTCTTCAGGGGCATTTCCATCCTCCAAAGCACCAAATTTCCATTCTATCTTAAGACCTACCATATTCAGGAAGGAAACGCACTGGGGTGGGTACCTGAATCTGGCTGCCACACCATCTTTGAGGTCACAAGACCCATGCAGGTACTTTATCAGGCCACCAGCTCAACTTTTATGTTTGACAGTGTCAAAGACCCCATCCTTACTCATCCCAGTAATTTAATATTTCAAAGAAATTGCTCCACCAAAAACTCTCAGTATTGCAGGGGACGACCTAAGATGGGTCAGAATGGGTTCTTTTGTAACAATATTTACTACATCATTGCTACCACCTGATTAGTCACCATCTCCAGATCATTTGGGGTCACACTAGAAACACCCTATTTTGTGAAAACGGAAATCAAACAATTCCCTCATTGTCCCCCTCCCAGTTATGATGTTTGCAGCCACCTCATGTATAGGGGAGGCAGGAAAAGGGGGAACTCCACTGAGGGGATTCCCCTTTTTAACACAATCCTAGAGGCCGCTTGACCACCCTCAAGTGAGATATACTTCCTTTGTGGTCACTCCACCGGTACTGCTTTGCCAAATGATTGGTGAGGGATCTGCTCCCTGGCCTATTTGTCTTCTGATACTTCTTTCTTAGACAAAAACCAACCAATTTCTCTTCCAAAGATAAAGCCTATCCAGCTAAATAAAAGGAGGGTCATTTTCCTTTCCTTATTGCTGTCTTTGGAATAGCCCTTGGTAGGGTAGGTACAGGGGTAGCAGGAATCATCTCACCAGAGCAAGTCTTTGTCAATTATCTCTAGAAGTAAGCAGGGCCGCCGAGGAAATGGCTCAGGCCCTTGATACCTTAAATTCTCAGGTCAACTCTCTGGCTGGAGTAGTGCTCCAGTACCCACGGGCCTTGGACATTTTGAGCTCATCTTGGGGAGGAATCTGCACCCTGACACAAGAAGAATGTTGCTTCTATGTAAGTCAGTCAGGAGTAATAGAAGGTAACATCAGAAAATTACAGGACAGGGCAACCTAGCTAAAGGAACTAGCTTCAGGGAAAATGGTCCCTTTGGAATAACATGGAAATCGTTTTCTTGGCTGAGCACCTTTTTGGGATCTATGATGGCTATTTTAGTTCTCCAGCTTATTGCCCCATTGTGATTAAATTCCTTCTCTCATTTGTTTCCTTTACAATAGCTGCTATCCAAAACACCATTATGGTGTTTCAAGGATATGAGCCTCTGTGCTTCTCCATACCTGAGTCTTCCCTCGGGCCACTTGACAGTCAAGGTAGTGAGTTTTACTCCCAGAGTAAAACTTCCCATCCTGACCCAGCAGGAAGCAGCTACAGAAGAACGAGATCTACACCCCTCTGCACCTCAGACATTTGTGGGAGCATACTGTCTCGGGGGGAATTGAGGAAGAACAGAATGGGACACTCCCCAGGAAGGCTGCTCATGAATATTTAGACGACATCGGCATTACCCACCTCCTTGTTTTGCAGTTAATGAACCCATAATGAGCTAACAACAGCTTAACCACCCTACCAATCATCCCACCCTTCCTCACACCCCACAGTTTTTTGAATAGGAAACTAAAGCCACAAAACCCACAATACTTGTGCAGGCATGCACACAAGAACTGACTTAGTTACAGTGGACCACTATATGACCTTCCACCTGTGGCACCAGACCAAAGAGGGTAAAGTCAAGGGATAACCAACCCCACTGTGCATGACCCTTGCCCTCAAGCTTGCTAATATGCATGACCTAACACTGACACAACCCTCCAGACAAAAATTACCCTAACTTCCTCCCTTGAGTGAATATTCCATGGTTAGAAGAAGAGAAAACGCCCTGCTCCCAGGCAATATATAAGCCCTCTCCCTGAAAAACCTCACTCACAAGGATGCCTGCACACTCTTCTGTGTGTACTTTTGCTTTACAACAAACTTTGAGTGTGAATGTGACATTGTCGTGTGAGCTTGCAGTTACTGTTGCATTCTCCATGAGATTTCTCCCTTGGGAAATCCAAGCACCTGCACCTCTGGTGATGGAATCATCCCATCTAGAATGGAGCATCTCCTCTTCACTCACTACCTTCTAACCCTGCTTCATTTTTCTTCAGTTGTCACCTACTGAAATTATATTTTAACTTATATGTTTACTTACTTACTTACCTGTATCTTACTTTTATTTATTTATTTTTTGAATCTTTCTCCCTAATAGGTTGTAAATGTGGTAGGGTCATAAATTTTGTTTTCTTATATATTATTACTTTATCTCTGGCACATAATGCCTGACACAAAGTGTGTATTCAGTAAGTATTATTGAAAGGATGAATGAATTAATACACAGACTAAGGAAACAGAACTAGGAAAAGACCTGAAAGTAATAAACAAAATACTCATAGTGCAGTCTATGAGGGGAAGTGAAAAGGGATTTGTGTTTTATTCTATAAACAAGTGGAGATAATTGATTGTAAAGAGAAAATGGACATAGCCATTTTTTTATAATAATTTACATTACCATGATGTACCATACACCCTGAAGTGGAAGACAAGACTGGATGCAGGGAGAATGGTTAAAATGGGAATGCACTAGTCCATTGGTGAGAGCCTAAATTAAGGCAGGAATGTGGTAGCACGAGAGAAGAAGAGTGGAGAAAGTTGAGAAATTTAGGATGTAAATGACAGGAGTTTGTAGGATGTGGATGGTGAGGAAGAGGGAGAGCAGAAGAACAAGTTCCTGATTTGGCAACTATGTTACAGTCATGTGCTTAACTGAGACAGAGAATTTGGTGGGTAGGGATTTAGACATACTGAGTTGCAAGGACCTGCCTATTGTTCCCATGGTAATGAAGCCCAGCAGACAGGCTAGGGTAGAGCTATCAGCATTTGTAGATAGTTGGTTAAGCTATAAAAATGTATCAAATTATGTATAGAAAGATGTGAAGCAAAGGGGTACTCAGCCTTTCTGACTGTGGCACATTTTCCCTTCTTTTTTTTCCCCCTCCTTTTCCTTCTGCCCCACTCTTTTTTCTTTTAATTTTTTTTAATTGAAACATAATTGATTATACATATTTGTGGAATACAGAGTTGACTATCAATACTTGTGTACAATACATGATAATCAAATCAAGGTAATTAGCGTATACATCAGTACAAAATGTAGTCATTCTTTGTGTCTATTACCCAATTTCTTACTAATTCCTGTCCCCCTCCCCCTTTCCCACCTCTAGTAACCATAGTTCTATCCTGTCTTCGTGAATGCTCAATTTATTATAATGATTGTTGTTTCTTTCTTTTGTTCCTTCTTTCTTTTTTGGCTCCCACTTGTGAATGTGGACATGCAGTTTTTCTCTTTCTGGGGCACAATTTCAACAACTAACATTTCTATAAGTAGACCTGGTTTTTTTTGTTTGGGGAAGGCAATCAACATTAGGGCTAATAAAAAGCTTGAATAGTATAAAAGGGCTGGAGGAGGTATTGTAGAACCTTTCTAGCACTTATGAGAGGTAAATTAACACCAATTGCTAAACATAGAAACTGGATAAATTTCAATATTCATTTAGAAATTAATTTTATGATGCTGTCCTAAGTATTAAAATACAGGTTATACTTAAATCATTCAAAGTTTGGCATGTTCACACATGTGCACAAAGTATTTGATAGATATTTACACACTGGGAGACACAATTATGGTCTGACTTTGGAGTTTTGGCAGATCTGGGTTCAAATTCTGGCAAGTTTCCCTACTAGCTTTTTTTGGGTGCGTGTGATCCGAACCCTCGGGCGGGAGCGCCGCCGCGCTTCCCAAGCGGCGCACTATCCAGTGCGCCACCGGGCCGGCCCCAGTAGACCTGTTTTTTAAAAAAAGAAAACTTTAGAAAATTGCCAGTTAATTACAGTGTATAAGGTTGTACACTATAGATATTGATTGTTTATTTGAAAACAATCAAATATAAGATGATTCTCATGTATTTAATTAAATTCTCTGTGTTTTTCCACTTCTTCGATTTTTATTATTTGCATGACCTGCATTTGATACTTCTGATATCTGAGAACACATATTCAATGACATATGATGTTGAAAACTAACAGAATTGCCATGACTTTTTGTGAATTTTCAGAAAATTTTTTTGATAAAAATGCAGAAAACAGAAGATATATCCAAATATTTCATTTTAAGGCAGGTGTTACAGAAATAGTATTTAGTTTTGCCTCTTAAATGTGTTTCTTGTAACTAGTATATAATTGGGTCTTACTTCTTTTGTCCAGTTTGATAATCTTTGTATTTAATTGGAGTATTTTAATTGGAATGTTCATTTATATTGCATGTAATTATTGATAAGGTTATGTTTAAGACTACCATCTTGGTATTTAATATTTTAAAAGTCACATTTGTTCTTTTGTTTTCAGCAATTTGACATGATGTATTTACAGGTGGCTTTCTTTGTATTTATCATGCATGGGATTCACTGAGTTTCTTGGATCTGTAGGTTGATTTCTTTTGTCTGTTTTGGAAAGTTCTTTGCTGTTATCTCTTCAAATATTTCTTCTGTCTCATTCTCTCTTCCTTCTCTTCCTGGGATTCCAAGTATTCATATGCTAGATTATTTGATATCATACTACAAATTTCAGAATTTGTAGTATGATTCTATGTTGTCTGGAAGTGGCTCATTAATATGGTTAGCTTTAGAGGCACTAATGACACTGTTTCCAGTAGTATAGGAGACTCTAGCTGTTCATGGCATGCAATAGCAAAAAGATGACTTAAAGTACCACTTGTAGGCAACTGTAACCATATGCTTATAAATAAAGTCAAGAATTTGAGTGACCAAATATTTGCTGACATGCAGTGAGAGCTATTAGGTTAGGGAGGGCCAAATGGAAGCTATTAGAATTTCCTCTTCCAATCAAAATTACAAACAACAACAACAAGAAAAACCCCAAAAGCCCTGTATTCTGAAAGGATTGCAAAGCTTAATAGTGCCATTCCCGATGTGAAAGATGCAGGAGTGGTGATTCCCCACTTAACTTGCCTATTTGGCTATGCAAAAGACAAGTGAATCTTGTAAATCTCGATTACAGTAAACTTTATCAAGTGGTGACTTCAGTTCCTGGTGTTCTTACAGATCTGGTTTTTGTTTCTGGAACAAGCAACACATTTCTAGGCGTCTGGTCTACAGTTATTGATTTGGTGACTGCTTTTGTCTGTCTATACCTGGAATGTAGGAGACCTCCTGGGGTGTTTCTTAGTGTTCTCAAACCCTGTGATTAAAGTCAATAAAAACAAAAAGCCAATACAGGCAGCAGTATTACTAAGACCTAAAATCTTCCAGGAATAAAAGTTTGGGTTACCCCATAAGTCAAGGAACCACAACTAGTTGATGTGCTAACCAAGGGTAGTAAAGGTAATATGGAATAGATAGTAGAAGAAAATAGTTATAAATACTAGCTATGCCCAATTGTAAAAATGAGAACTGTAAGAATTTTATGAATTTCCTCCTACTTTTGCTATGATTATCAAGAAAAGTCTTTCTTCCTCCTTCCCTTCACCTATCATCTAACCTAAGATGTGTTAATCATAGTTAACTTATATCTCAGTTTTAAGTTACAAGATATCAAAGTGGGAGGGGGAATGTGGCTCAGAAGTGGAGTAGGTCTCATCCAAAGATGGATAAAAGGACTTTGTATCCTCTTTTCTGGAGAGGAGCAGTATGTCTTTCAGCTGTATGAGGTACAGCTGCATTATGCTTTGCATTCTGTTGTTGTTTTCTTTATTTGAAAGTTAAGTATGATTAAAAGAGGTGTATGTGGATTTCAGATTGATGGATTTTGGCAGATTTGTGTTGTGTCAACTTAGCCAAACTGGAAGTACATTTCTGAGAATTTCCATCCTTGATAGTTCTAGAATAGCCTGAACCACAAGAGATATTTTGCTTTACATGTGGAAAAATAGAAGTAAAATAGAGTCATCTTTATTTACCTTTAATATTTGAACAACTGGTGCAGGCTGTGATGTGACACTGTGGCTCACCCGTGTACTGCTGTTCCTCTGGCTCGCTGGGTGGTGTGTGGTAGCAGCTGGGCCCAAAGTCACTGTTCATCTGGCTCCCGCAGGATCCTCCTTAAGCTTTTTTTACCGGGTACACATCAGGTTTCATGATGATGGAACCCATTTCTCCTGCAGAACACTCTCACCATGGAAATTGAAGGCTGGGAGATTTCAGTAGGTTCCAGGATATTCTTGCTGGTTTCAGTGCAGCTGCACAGGTCCCAGTTTGTGATCGCTCCCCAACTTTATATTCATATTTTTTTCTTACTGCCTGTACTGCTCCTGCAGACTTCAGATGCTGGCACAGACACAAAAACATCATCTTTACTGTTGAACCAGCTCCCATTACTGCACATGGTAAAATTTCTATAATAAATCACACATCTCTGATCAAACCCTGACAGATATATTGTTATTTGACATTTTCCCAATTTTCATCCAAAATATATTTTAGTGTCAAGAAACTCAGAAATTTTCACATGTACATAAATTATAAACTGATTTCAGAATCTACAGAACAGAAAATAGTAACTTAGGTTTTCCTGTTGTTTTGTACAATAATAATAATAATAATAAGAGAACACTTCGAGTTTGGGATTTTGTAACTACTCTACAGGACATACTTGTAACAGCCAAATGGGTTCATAATAAGGAAATTGGCAGTGCTGGTAAGGCCTAGAGAATTAAAAGTGTAAATGTAAAAGTTAACATGGAGAAATATTTAGCACAAAAGAATATGGATGTTTCATTTAATTTTCTTTCCATATGTATTTTTCAGATCCTTTTCTTGCACCAGTTTCTCTGTATTGGCCTATAGCAGGTATTGCTGCAGGGACTCTAGCATTGCCTAATATAAGTCCTTAATTTTCAGGTAAAGACACTTGGGCCCAGGAGGGTGAAAAGACACCCATAAGTGGGGAGATAATCTGGCCCTGTCCAATGACTTCGCCATCCCACCAGCAGGGCTGGAAGCTGCTGAAATAGAAGCATTGGAAGCCCACATAGCATCAAAACACAATTTGAGTTTGTGGTGAGGTAGATAAGAATAATTCTTAGAGATTTAGTAAAGTTTAGGTAGAGAAGGCTGACTTCTACCCATGGTATATTTGGTAAACATCCATCCAAAAGGCATTTAGTATCACATAGTTCATGAGAGAAAACATAGAAATGATATCATAAAGGAGGGTAAGAAAGCCAACGATTAGATGAAAAATATGAGTGTCTTTTAACTGTTTATTTTAAAAATTATTAGGTTTTATGCTCCACATACTCATGTGCTACTTTATTTTTTTTTGTACACACACACACAATGGAAATGGCCTAAGGACCTCATATGCTCTGTAGTTTCACCCAAAATCTGAAAATCAGGTTTTGAAGTCATTTATTTCAGGTAATAAAATTTATTTCACATTTTAAAACTTTTCTCTGTCTCCTCTAGAGTTCTTATTATGATTTTTTATTGAAGGGCTTTAATTGGCTATATTCTTTTTTTGTTTCATTAGCATTGATTTTACTTTCTACAGAAACATATTATTATGTAATATTTTCAAATGCTAATTTGGTTATGTTTCTGTTTGGTAGGAGATTCAAAACATTACTCCAGATGGGCCGGCCCAGTGGCGCACTGCTACAGTGTGCCACTTGAGAGCGCGGCGGAGCTCCCGCCAAGGGTTCGGATCCCACATATAGACCGGCCGCTCACTGGCTGAGCGAGGTGTGGGCGCAGCACCGAGGGTTGCGATCCCGTTGCCGGTCCCGGTCCGGTACGGGCGCGACACTGAGGGTTGCGATCCGTTGCCGGTCATGAAAAAAGACAAAAAGGAAAAAAAAAAAAAAAACATTACTCCAGAAAAACCTGGCAGCAAATTCCTCATTCATTGGCAACCTGAAATGTAAACTTGTTGGGCAAAAATAATAATAACTTATCAGATCTTTAGTCTTGGGTCTAATCACAAGGTGCTTGTAGTCCAACCAGCTGAGATCTGATCAAATATAAGGAAAGAGGCCCATTTACTAATAGAGATTGCAACAGTGAATAGGAAAGAAAAAGTAGGCTGCAAAACAGAGCACCCTAAGAGAAGAGTGTATGATATATTCATGGTGGTGGAGGGGGGAGAGAAATAGTAACTTTTAGACATATTATAAAATGTTAATTGTATGCAGAATAATATATTTTTTAGTATAGGGAAGTATGAATGGAAACAGCATGTTAGCATGTTACTAGCTTTCATTTAATGTAGGGAAAAATTTAACTAGATAATTTAACTATATAATTAATATATATCAAATGCAATTTATGTGTCAGACATCATGCAATTTGTTATTTGACATAATTATTATCAAAATGCAATACATTACCAAGGACTGAAAATAATCAATAGTTGAAGAATAATAGTTGAATGAAAAGACTAGGGTAATTGAATCATACAGAGGTAATCAGAGAAGAAAAACTTCATGGAGAATTTTAAGTATTAATTTGATGGAAGAAGATAAAAATAGTTTTCTAAAGAGAAAATGTCGGGAAATATAGAATGAAGTAATTCAAAATTTGATAAGTAAAGATTTTGTTTGAGTAAGGAGAGGGTAATTAGATATGGCAGGTGTAATGTAGAATGTGATCCAGAGCAGAGATTCTCATGGTCGTAAGGGCAAACTGCAGGTACTCCTGACAGACCTTGAACAGATGCAGAAAACAAGTACCTTTTTTTGAGTTTTACTGGTCAAACACTATTTGTACTTGTAGATTATTACATATTTGTTAAAATATCAAAAGTTTCTTGCATACCCGGGGACCTAAGGTAGGAGCAAAGGGCCAGCCCCCTCTGCCTGAACATGCAGGCAAGAAACAGAGTATGCCCAGGGTCCTAACGCAGGAGCCAAGGGCTGCTCCAGAAACAGGCAAGGAGCACGCCAAAAACACCACTTCCTCGCAGGTGGCCCACCATAACCACTACCACAGGCATGGATGCTGCAGAAGCAGCTCGACACCACAGCAGTAGCTACAGCTACCATGCAGGAAGCCTGCCAGACACCCAACTGCAGTGACACGAAGAACGTCACAAGTGGAAACTGGAAAAAGAAGAGGACATCTCTCTCCTCAAAGCCCACTCCAGTGTAATACAAGAAGCAATTGCTCTATCACGCCCATGCTTTACTTCCAATCTTAGTAATTCCTGTCTTCTCTCTTTTTTTCTTGGTCTGTATAGATAGAGGTTTGCAAATTTCATTTTTTTTTAAAGAATAAAAAAAGACTATTAAGCAGTCTACAAAGCACAATTGATGTAAGTATTTTAATTGAACATTAACTTTACATAATTTTCTTAGGGTATAATAATCTTTATATATATTGTTAACTTGATAAGTATGTAACTATTATTCATTTTCTTTGATAGACTTTGTTATGGGAGATTGAAATCAAGCTCAAAACTCATTTCTCAAAAAATAAAAATATAACAATAAATGCTTCTTACAATTTCCTCCTAAGCAAATTATTGAATTATGCTTCTTACAATTTCCTCCTAAGCAAATTATTAGGAGTTATTAAAAGTTGGTATTCATTTAAAAATAGCCTATTACTATAGTTTATTGAGGTCTTTGTTTAACCTCTCTCATAGATTTCTTGAGACTGTTACACAACACCGAAAAACTGCTACTGCACACGGGCATACGCTCATTGTTTGAATTCCCATGAAAATATAAAATCGTGACCAAAATAGCAAGGTTGATTTAACATTATATGTAATCACACTACATTAAAAACTAAGAAAGAAATTAAAGAAGATGATACAATTATCTTAGTAGGTGGAGAAAAACTTCTCCATCCATTAATGATAATTCTTAGGAAGTTCAGAGTGGAAGGAAACGTTCTTAACCTGGAAAATAGTTTTTACTAAAAACCTATGCCAAACATCATGATTAAAGATTAAATAGTAGAAGTACTCCCTTTAAAATAAGAGACAGCCACCTTCTGGGACTGGGGTTTCACAGGCAGTGAAAAAGCTTCCCCCAGGAAGCCTGCCCACCACCCACCAATAAGGAAGGATCCAGAGCCAGCTGTCTGCTGGGACTGGACCATGAGGCCCCACACCACTTCTGAGGAGGTGGTCCACAGCAGCAGCAGCCACCACCACAGCTTCTCCTGCTGCAAACACAGCTAGTCACCACAGTAGCAGCCATGACCACCACGCAGGTGGCCTGCCACATATTCAACTGCATTGACACAAGGAGAGTTATCAGAGGAGCCTGGAAAAAGAGGAGGAAGTCTTCTTCCTCAAAGTCCACTCCAGAGTTATAGAAGAAGCAACTGGTCTATCAGATGACCAGACATCAATGAGAGATACTAGAAGCGCACGCGTGCGCACGCACACACACACACACACACACACACACACACACACACACACACACACACACGAAAATAGCACACCACCAAAGGAATGTAGTAATTCTTAAGTACCAGACCCTACAGAGCAGGCAACCCTTGAAATGACTGAAAAGGAATTCCAAGTAACCATCTTAAGGACACTCAGTGAAATAAGAGAAGACTCAGTTAGACAGAATGAAATGATAAAAAATAGCCAGAACATGAAGGAGGAAATTTACAAAGAGATTAGTACCTTAAAAAAAATCCTGGAACTGAAGGATTCATTAAGTGAAATAAAAAACACAACTGAGAGCTTAAGCAGCAGATTAGAACAAGCAAAAGAATCTCTGATCTTGAAGATGGTCTTTATGAAATAACCTAAGCAGACCAAAAAAAAAAAAAGAAAAAAAATTTTTAAAAATGAAGGTTTTAAAATTTTTAAGAAAGAGAACTAGCTGACAACCTTAAGAACACAAACATACAAATCATGGATGTTCTGGAGAGTAGGAGAAAAGTAAAGGCATTGAAAATCTATTCAGTGAAAAAATAATGAAAAACTTCCCAAATATAGGGAGAAACACAGGCCTTCAGATCCAGGAAGCTCATAGATCCCCAAACACATTCAATCCAAAAAGATCCTCTCCAAGACACGTTATAGTCAAACCGGCAAAGCTCAAAGTCAAAGACAAAATCCTAAAAGAAGCAAGAGAAAAGCACCAAGTCACTTATAAGGGAGCTCCAATCAGACTAACAGCAGATTTATCAACTGGAAACTCTACAGGTGAGAGAAATGGGATGACATATTCAAAATACTAAAAGAAAAAAACTGCCAGCCAAGAATACTATATCCAACAAGGCTATCCTTCAGAAATGAGGGAATAGGGTATTTCACAGACATGGCCAGCTCTGCAAGAAATTCTTAAGGGAGTCCTGCATCTAGAATCCAGAAAACAAAAATCACTACCACAAACACACAAGAAAGAAATCCACTGGTAAAACACAAATGAAATGAGAAAGAAAACAAACAAAATCTTATCCCCTCGAAAAATAAAAAAACATTGAAGATGAATAATAAAAGGGGGAGAAAGCAACAAAAGGTATTTAAATCACTTAAACAAAAAGGAATAAAATGGCAGGAGTAAGAAAATACCTTTCAATAACAACCCTGAATGGGCCTAGGCAAGGAGCCATGGGCTGCAGCCCCCTTTACACAGAAGCAGGCAAGAGAGCGCACCATGGTTCTAGGCAAGGAGCTGAGGGCCACAGCCCCTTCCACCTGGAAGCAGGCAAAAGAACACACTGAAAACACCACTTCCACATGAGTGAACCACAACCACTGCCACAGCCATGGCTGCTGAAAAAGGAGCTCAATGCCACAGTAGCAGCTCGATGGCCAGCCCTACAAGAAATGTTCAAGGAAGTCCTGCACCTGGAATCCAAAACATGATAATCACTACTGCAAATACACAAGAAAGAAAAAAAACCCATTGGTAGAAGTAAAATGCAAATGAAAAAGAAAGAAACTGAATTTTACCATCACGAAAAGCAATACTGAGAATGTAATAATGCTCCTACTTTATTTCTGATTTTAGTAATTTTGGTTTGCTCTCTCTTTTCTTGGTCAGTGTAGATAAAGATTTGCAAATTTTGTTGATCTTCTTAAATAATTAACTTTGGTTTTATAGATTTTCTCTATTGTTTTTTAATTCCCTATTTCATATATTTGAGTTGCAATCTTTGCTATTTCCTGCTTATATTGGCTTTTGGTTTAGTTTGCTGTATTTTTGTCTATTTCCTTAAAGTAGAAGTTTACATTACTGATTTGAAATTTTTCTTATTTTTATTTTATTAATACTTTTTTAAAATATTCTATGATGCTGCAGAGCAGTTGGGAGGAAAGGGGAGAGGGGAAGGGGAAGGAAGTGGGATGGAAGAAGTAGGAAGGAGGAGGGATGGGATTGAGGCCTGTGACACCCTCCCCATTCCCACAGGGGAGACTGGAGGCCTTCCAGTAGTAGCTTGGTCATTGCTGGGCTGGGTGCAGATGTCAGCTGTGTGTGGCAAAAGTCCTTGCCTACCACCATTCCAGCTCGGGAACACAGAGCACTTCTTGCTGTGGCTTGGTGGTCATCACTGGGCTGGTTGCGCATGTTGGGGGGTGTGGCTGAGACATTCAGCCCCCCACCACTCTGGCTAGGGGGAGCCCAGGGCACTTCCTGTGGCAGCTCAGTGGTTGTCACTGAGCTGGTTGCTAGTGTCAAGGGGGCATGACCCAAGGTCCAAGACCCCCCACTACCTCAGCTCGGGAAAGCCTGGGGCACTTCCTGCTGTGGCTCAGTGGTCGTCGCTGGGCTGGTTGCTCATGTTGTGGGAGGCATGACTGAGGCCCAAAGCCACCACCCTTGGGACTGGTTGCAGGTGTCAGGGGGTATGGATGAGGCCCCTGGCCCTCCCCACTTTCTGGCTTGGTAGCCCAGGGGACTTCTGGTCCTTCTAGGTGTTATAGGTGTTCTTTGGTGAAATGAGACCTTTACTAGTTAATATCAAACTTTGTCTCTGTTGTGGGTACTCTGTTTTTCTTTCGGTTCTGTATTGGATTATTTGCTGTTCCCATGACTTAAACTCTGCACTGGAACTAATCTGTTGTCCTTTGCTTATTTCTAAAGTGGGGGAACTTCCTGGGGGGACCAGTACTTGAGCTGGTGGTTGAGCTAAATTACAGCTTTGCTGCTGATTTCCTAGGGAAGGCTTTTTGTGCAACTCAGGTTTTAGTGGTTGACTTTGTAGGTATTTCTGGGTTTAGTGAAATCTGGTGCACCTGGGTTGTGTAGAAACACTTGTTAGGGCCCAAGTCTTTTCATCAAACTCCACCCCATGCAATTCTATATTCCTGAGCAGTCTCTTCTGAGTGGTCCTATGCTGATTGGGAGGCAGATCAGCTGTACTTGCTGTGCCCCAGTGTTCCCCTGGTGGGCCCATCTCCCCCACCACCCATGCTGCAAACACTTCCCAGTGGGTGGGCTGTGCTTTGCTCCCTGGCAATGATTCATTGGCCTCTGAGTGGCTCCTTTTTTTTGGTTATTGTGGTTCCTCAGTCCTATGTGGGTCCAGGGGAACCCTATTAGTAGTATTGCTGGCCTGGGGGCTACCAAGGCCCTCTTCTCCCCTGCCACCTCCAAGCAACTTCATCTGGCTTTTGCTAGCTCCTGCTCCATGTGCTCAGCAGCTCCAGCCTGGAAGCAGCCAGGATTCAAAACAGTTGGAGAAGATTTTTCTTTCTCTCATTGTGGCTTCTCTGGCCTTCATGTACTCCATAGGTCCCTCCTCCTCTTCCCTTGAGCTCTAGCAGCCCCAGATTGGCTGTCATTGCTTTTTTAGAGGTGTAAATTAGTTGGTTTGTGGGAGAGAATGATGCTGGGGACTGTCTATTCTGCCATCTTGACTGGAAGTCTCTTATTTTTAATATATGTATTTACAAGTATAAATTTTCCTGTAAGCACTGCATATGCTCTGCATCCTATAAATTTTGATATGTTGTGATTTGATCTTTATTTCAAATTACTCTCTAGTTTCACTGTGATTTTTCTATTTATCCATTGTTTAATTAGGAGAGTGTTGTTTAATTTCTACATATATGTTAGTTTTATAAATTTCTTCCTGCTATTGTGGTCAGAGAACATATTTTCCATGAACTTTTTGAAGTACCTTTATATTCATATTCTGTTTTATTGATTTTTTATGCAATTTATGTTGCTAAACTTAGATATTTAATTTCTGTTCTTGACTTCTTTTCTTTTCATTGAGTGGACTTGTTGATTTGCTTAGAAATTAATTTGCATTTGAAACATTTATTCATCTTCCTCTGTTGAAGTTAATTTGATATTTGCATTTTTTGGAAGACTTTAGAGAGCTATCTCAAATAATTGTAGAGATTATAAAGAGAAATACGTACATTGTAATGAGTTTTACATCTCCCATTTTTGTGAAAATTTTACACCCTACTTTCTACAAAGTATTTTGTTATTCAGTTTATGTATTTGTTATTTGAAAAATAAATGTGCATATCCTTAAAAAATTATAAATGTAAATGGATTAAACTCCCCACTCAAAAGACACAGACTGACTGATTGGATTAAAAAGCTAGACCCAACTATTTGTTGGCTTCAAGAGACCCGCCTCACCTATAAAGATAAACACACTAATAGTGAAGGGATGGAAAAAAGATATACCACACAAATGGAAACCAAAAATGAGAAGGAGTAGCTATTCTTGTATTGTATAAAATAGACTTTAAACCAAAAACCAGACAAAGAGACAAAGATGGTCACTTTATAATGATCAGGGGATCTATCCAGCAAGAAAACATAACAATCATAAATATATATGTACCCAATACCAGAGCACCCAGACATATAAAGCAAACACTATTAGACCTAAAGAAAGAGCTAGACCCTAATAGAATAATAGTGAGGGACCTCCACCCCTTCTCTCAGGATTGGACAGATCATTTAGGCAACAAATCGACACAGAAACACAGGATTTAAACTATACTTTAGACCAATTGGAGCTTGCAGATATATACAGAACATTTCATCCAACAACTACAGAAATACATTGTTCTCATCAGCACGTAGAATATTTTCCAGGGTAGACCACATATTAGGTCACAAATCAAGCCTTAGAAAATATAAAATAATTGAAATCATCTCAAGCATCTTTTCAGAGCACAACAGATTAAAACTAGAAATTAATAACAAGTGAAACTCAGGACACTATACAAACACTTGGAAATTAAACAACAGTCTCCTGAATGACTTATGCATCCAAGAAGAAATTAAACAGGAAATCAAATAATCAAAAATGAATGAAAATGAAGACACATTATATTGAAATCTGTGGGACAGGGCAAAAGCACTGCTAAGAAGGAAGTTTATTGCAATTAATGCTTAAATAAAAAAAAAAAAGAAAGCTTTCAAATAAACAACCTAGCCCTCAAAAAACAAGAAAAAGAAGAACAATCCAATCCTAAAGTTAGTAGACAGAAAGAATAATTAAGATCCGAGCAGAACTAAATGAAATAGAGACCTAAAAAATGATACAAAAGATCAGTGAAATAAAGAGTTGGCTTTTTGAGAAGATAAACAAAATAGACAATTATTATCTAGGTTAACAACAACAACAAGACCCAATACAAAAAATAAAATAAAAAAGGAGACATTACAACCAATACCACAAAAGTAAAGAGAGTCATTGTAGACTATTACAAACAACTATATGCCAACAAACTTGAAAACCTGGAGAAAATGGATAAATTTCTGGAAACATACAAACTACCAAGATTGAACCAAGAAGAAACAGAAAACCTGAACAGACCTATAACAAGCAAAATTGAAGCAGTTATCAGCAGTCTCCCAAAAATGAAAAGTCTATGACTGGATTGCTTTACTGCTAAGTTCTACCAGACCTTTAAAGAGGAATTAATGACAGTTCTCTTCAAATTATTCCAAAAAATTGAAACAGAGGTCACTGTCTCAAATATTTTCTGAGGGCAGCTTCACCCTGAAAACAAAACCAGACAAAGATACAACAAAAAAAGAAAATTACAGGCCAATATCTTTGGTGAGCATAGACACAAAAATCCTCAACAAAATACTAGCAATCAGAATATAGCAACACATCAAAAAAATTGTTCACAAGATCAAGTGGGATTCATCCCAGGGAGACAAGGATGGTTCAACATACACATCAATAAATGTGATATGCCACAACAACAAAATCAAGGACAAAACCTATGATTATCTCAATAGATGCTTTTTACAAAATTCAATATCCCTTCATGATAGACTCTCAGCAATTAGACATAGAAGGAAAGTATCTCAACACGATATAAGCCATATATGACAAACCCACCACCAACATTATTCAAAGTACATCCTTAAGTACAGGAACAAGACAAGGGTGCCCACTATCACCACTTCTATTTAACATAGTGTTAGAAATGCTAGCAAGAGCAATAAGACAAGAGAAAGAAACAAAGGGCACCCAGATTGGAAAAGATGAAGTCAAAATGTCCCTGTTTGCAGATGACATGATCTGATATACAGAAAACCTAAAGTTTCTATAAGAAAATATTTAGAGCTGATAAATGATTTCAGTAATGTTGCAGGATACAAAATCAACATCCTCAAATCAGTAGTATTTTTATTCTCCAATAACAAGCTAGCAGTAAAAGAAATCAATAAAGAAAGCCCATTTACAACAGTCAGTCACAAAAAAAACCCCAAAAAAAACCCCTAGGAATAAAGTTAACCAAGGATGTGGAAGATCTCTACAATGAGAACTATAGAAACATGGAAATTAAGGATGACACAAAAAGGTGGAAAGACATTTCATGCTCTTGGATTGGAAGAATCAACATTGTGAAAATGTCTGTACTACCCAAAGTGATCTACAGATGCAATTCAATCCCCATCAAATTACCAATAACATTCTTCACAGAAATAGAGAAACAATCCTAACATTCACATGAAACAAAAAGACCCTGAATAGCCAAAGCAATTATGAGCAAAATAAATAAATAAAGCTGGAGGCATAATGCAACCCATATTAATCCATTTCTGTTGCTTATAGAAAAATAATCAAAACTGGGTAATTTATAAGAAAATGAAATGTATTGCTTACAGTTTCTAAGGCTGGGAAGTACAAAGTCCAAGGAACACATTTGCTGGTGGTGACAGTGACCCCTCACATTGCAAGATGGTGGAAGCAGAGAGAGCAGAGAGAGAGAGACTAATCTCCTTATTCACTCTCTTTAAAGTCCTTAGAACCAAGTCCATGACCACCATTTTTAATCCATTCATTATGGCATGATCCTGCAATCTAATCACCTCTTCAAGGCCCCACCTTTCAATTACCATACAGGATTTACCACCCTCTTAACACTGTTACAGTTCGGGACAAGTTTTGGGGGGACACAATCCACGGCACTACCTGACTTCAAATTATACTACAAAGCTATAATAACCAGAACAGCATGATACTGGCATAAAAATAGACACTTAGACCAATGGAACAGAATAGAAATCAACCCACAAACTTACAGCCAACTGATCTTTGATAAAAGCAAAAGAATACACATTGGGGAAAAGACTGTCTCTTCAATAAATGGTATTGGGAAAATTGGAAATCCATTCATAGAAGAATGAAACTAGACCTGTATCTTTCATCATATATCAAAATCAACTAAAAATGGATTAAGACTGAAGTATAAAACCTGAAACTATAAAGCTACTAAAGGAAAACAGGCAAAACACTTCAGGAAATAAGACTGGGCAAAGACTTTATGTATAAACCTCCCAAAGCACAAACAACAAAAGAAAAAAATCAGTAAATGGGATTACATCAAACTAAAAACCTGTATAGCAAAGGAAACAATCTACAGAGTGAAAAGACAACTTGTGGAATGGGAGAAAATGTTTGCACACTAGTTATCTGACAAGGGATTAATTTCCAGAATGTACAAAGAACTCAAACAACTACACAGTGAAAAAACAAATAATCCAATTAAAAAATGGGCAAAAGAGCTGAACAGACATTTTTTGAAGGAAGATATACAAATGGCCAACAGGTACTTGACAAAATGCTCAACATCACTAATCATTAGGAAAATGTAAATCAAAACCACATTGAGATATCCTCTCACCCCAGTCAGACTGTCTATTATCAAAAAGACTGAGACAAACAAAAGCTGGTGAGGATATGGAGAAAATGGAACGCTTCTCACTGTTGGTGGGACTGTGAATTAGTACAGCCACTATGGAAAACAGTATGGAGTTTTCTTAAACAACTACAGACAAATCTATCATAAGATCCATCAATCTCACTTCTGGGTACATACCCAAAGGAATGGAAATCATCATGTTGAAGGGATACCTGCATTCACATGTTTATTGCAGCTCTATTTACAATAGCCAAGATATGGAACCAACCTAAATGTCCATCAACAGATGACTGGGTAAGGAAAATGTGGTATATATACACAATGGAATACTACTCAGTCACAAAAAATAATAAAATTCTGCCATTGGAAGTAACATGGATGAGTTTGGAGAAAATTATGTTAAGTGAAATAAGCCAGGGCCAGAGGGGAAAATACTTCATGTCCTCAGTCATAAGTGGAAGCTGAGAGAGAAGGAAGGGAGGAAAGAAAGACCACAGTGGTGTGTTGGACTTGTAGAGGGTGAGAAAAGACCAAGGGTTGCAGGGGCAGGGGTGGGGAGGGAGGGAGAGGGGCATTGGGGAGAAGCTGGATGGGGGACATGGGTAATAATTGCAATTTGAGGTGGGGGGCATGCTGATAGCTTTGATTTGCTCAGCACATCTTGGGCACTGGTGCTGATGGTCAGCTCTTGCTCATGAATATGTATATTCAATAAAAAAAAGAAAAATGAATCCAAAACAGTACAGATGCCCACCGCATGAAGTTTTTCTTTTTTCTTCTCTCTCTCTTTCTTGCTCTCCCAGTCTCTTGCTTGCTCTCTCTTTTTCATTATTGTATTAGAGGACCGAGACTGCCTAGGAAGACAAGAAAACAAAAAATATATTGGAATATGGAAGGAAGACATATTCGTCTTTATTTATAGATGATATAATTACACAGGAAATCCCCAACAACATACAGATAAACTATTAGAATTAACAAGAAGGCTTAGCAACAATACTGGATATAAGAACAATACGTAAAACCCAACTGCTCATCTATACACAAGGAAAATGATTAGAAAACATATGGAAAAGATGTCATTTACAAGAGCAATAAAAATACTAATGCTCTATTAATAAATCGAATAAAGAAGTGCAACACCTCAATGAAGAAAATTTAGAAAACTTTATTTGAAGATGTTCATGAAGACATCTTCATGAAGAGAGAGATCATGTTTATGGGTAGGAGGACACAGTAGCCTATTCTTTTCAAAGTTGCAATTCTTTTCAAATAGATATATGATCAAATGCAAATCCAATAAAAATCCCAAACATTAATTTCCATGCAATTATACAACCTGTTTCTAAAATGTATGTGGAGGAACAAAGGGCCAAGAATAGTGAAGACGCACCTGAAGAAACAAAATCAAAGGGTTTATTATAATGTTACAGTAATTAAGAATGGATGGATATATAGATCAGTGGAATAGAAGACAAAGTTCAGAAATTGACTTGTACATTTAGAGAAATGGAGTATTTCAGAAAAGTGGCATCAAAGATTAGTGAGAAAATAACTGTTTTATTAAGACTCCTGGGATAACTGACTATTTATATGGAAAATATATAATTTGATCTCTAACTCATGACATATATGAAATTCAATTCCAGGCAGATTTAGGACTTACATGTGAAAAACAAAACTTAAAGATGTTTAGATAACAAACCTCTAAAAATATTTTATAAGGTAGGGGAAATTTCTCAAGCGATCATATATAGCATAATCTCAAAATGAAAAGGATGATAAATTAGACATAAAAAATTAAGACCTCTGTTCATCCAGACACCTTAAATAATGTAAATAAGATGAGTATCAAATTGGAAGAAGATATTTGCAGTACTTTTAACCAACAAAGTATTTATATCCAGAATATACATATACTCCTACGTTTCAATAGAAAAAGACAAAAAGGAGCATGCAGAGGATATGGCAAGAATATTAAATTTCTTAAATTAAATGTTCTTGGATTATATATGAGTATAGATATTTTTTGATCTTTTTTAAAAAAACCCAGCCTTGAGATATAAGTCACACACCATGGAATTCACTCCTTTAAAATGTATAATTCAATGGTTTTGATATATTCACAGTTGTGTAATCATCACCACAACGTATTTCAGAACACTTTTAACACACCAAAAGAAACCTGGTACGCATCAGCCACTCCCATTTTGCCCCATCCTTAATGCCCCCAGCCCTAGGCAACCATTATTCTACTCTGTCTCTATAGATTTGCCTGTTCTGGACATGTCATATAAATACAACCATATAATATGTGATCTTTTGTTTCTGACTCCTTTCATTTAACATAATATTTTCAAGATTCATCCCTGCTGTAGCATGTGTTGTACTTCATTTCTTTTTATTGCTGGATAAAATTCCATTGTATGGATATACTACGTCTTATTTTTTCTATTCATCACTCGATGGACATTTAATTGTTTCCACTTTTGGTTATTATGAATTATTCTGCTATGTATATTCATGTAAAGGTTTTTGTGTGGACATATATTGTCATTTCTGTTGGGTATATACCTAGGAGTAAAATTGCCGCATCATATACTAACGAGATATTTAATCTGAGGAGCTGTCAGACTGTTTTTGTGAAGTGGCTGCACCACTTTATATTCCCACCAACAGGATTTCAATTGCTCCCCGTTCTCATGGCCACTTATTATTACTTGTCTTTTGATTACGGCCATACTAGTAGATGTGAAGTGCTATCTTACTGTCATTTTGATTCGCCTTTCCCTGGTGGCTGAGGATATTGAGCATCTTGTCATGGGTTTCTTGACCATTTGTGTATCTTCTTTGATGAAATGCAATCTGTTTCACAATAATATAAATTTTAAGACAAACATGATAAATATGAAAAGAAACATTGAAAAAAGTTTATGTAGACAATTCTTCAGATAAGCATGGCTGTGAATAGAAGTAGAGAAAGGAAATAATTCAGAGGACATGAGAGCTGAAGAAAGGCTGCAATTATTTTGGTTCAGAACTTTTTTTTATGGCCCCGTGATGATTGTCATCTACTGTCGCAGCCTCGATGAGCATGGAGTGAGAGAGGCAAGAACAGAAATGGGGAAGATGAACAGGGAAGTATTGAGTTTATTGCAAAATGGAGAAGAATGGTTGAATGACAGAAAATCACCTTGTCTGTCAGAGAAGTGTTGGGAATGGGTCAGAAGTGTTGAAAATGGGCAGAAGGGAAGCACAGGGGCCCTCAGATCAGCAGACTTTCCCCCTGTCAATGAACAAATCCAGTCATTCTTCGATTCCCCCTCCATCCAGGTATCTTAAGGCGTGACATCCTGAAGAACTGGCTAAAATGACAACAGCACAACACCTCCCCACCCATCCCCCGAAAACACAGAAAACAACAGGGAAAACATCTAACTTAAAAAAATCACACAATCCACAAAAAGCCCAAGAGAATGTTAATGTAAATGCAGTTTGTACTAAACTGCTTACTTTATTTAAACACATAAAAAGAGCTTGACTTTAAGAAACCCATGTATGAATTATTTGAAAAGCTGACCTGATGGAGGGTGAAATTAAAATAAATATACTCAAATAAAGATAGGCAGTATAAATGAAGAGAAATATGGTTCAAATTCTGAATTTGCAAAAACATATTTACATATATATAATACAGCTATCAAAATTATCTCAATTGGATGAATTAGTTTGCTTTTTAATGTTTTATATGTAATGATAAAGAGCAATAAAACAAAAACTATTTGATTTCGATGTACAGAGGACATCCAAGGTGTGGTAACTATAGGGACCTTCTGGGCAGGATGTAGCTTTCTCCAAACATGGTGTAGGACAGCTGCCTGCGGCTCCTTTCTCCATTTCCAGTGGTACCAGGGGCAGGAATGGTGCCCCAGCCACCATCGTGACTCCTTGGATGGGGGTGTATGGTTCAGCCACAGTTCATGCATGGCCCTCAGAGAGATTCACAGTTCTAACCCTCTCATTACAGTCCCTTCTCTCTGTGTGTGTGTGTGTGTGTGTGTGTGTGTGTGTGTGTGTGTGTGTGTATGCTGGGTGTAAGCTATTGCCTTAATTTCAGTCCCACCCTTGTACACTCTGTCTGTAATGCTGCCTGGGACTCTGTAAGTCACATTCCTCTTTTGCCAGCTGGCTTCTGGTGAGGCCCTGCTGACTGGAGGATGCTAGAGGCAGACTGGAAGGCTGAAGGAAGAAGGGATACACATCCTCGCATTTGTTTGCTGTTCCTTTTAATGACAACCCAGAAATTTTTTTTCATCCCAGCAGCAGTAGTTTGCTCCAGTAGCAATAGGTGGTTTCAGTTTGTAGTTTTGACAGCATTCCTAGAACTAGCCTCATTATGTCCCTTTTAAGAGACATAACACCAACCAGCTGGTGTCCCATACTGAGCAGTCTGGGCCCCAGCTCTGAGAAGCCACCCAAGCTTCTAAACTTTAGTTTTATTGAAACCATCCTTGGACTCCTGGGAAAACCTTCCTTTATAACAATTATTATTATAACACACTTTGGTATTCAGTTAGCTGAGTTAGAAATTTTGTTTATGTGTTTATTAGTGAAAATGACATAATTGCCTTTCCTGGTACTGTCTTTTTCTGATTTTGTGTCAGTGTTGTTAGTTTTAAGGAATGGGCTAGGTAACTTTTGATATGTTTTAAAATAATTTGTATAAGTTGGAATTATGTGTTCCTTAAAATTTTATGAAATTCATCTGTAAATCCATCTGGGTCTCCTACAGTTTTTAGGATAGTTCTTGATTGACATTTCTATTTCTTCTAAACCTATTTATATGAAGCGTCTTTAAAAAATTCATGGAAAATATGTATTATGAAAAAATTATACATGAATTAAAATTTTTTTTGCACCAAAATAAACACATCTTAACCTGTTATCACATAGCTGAACAGGATCTAGTTTGAGGCACTAAGCATGATAAGACATCAGTTTGAAAAGAGCCCCTCTCAGAGCAACATGAATTCTGCAAAAATGGAAGCAACAACAAACATCAAATTTATGGTGAAGCTTGGGTGAAACAATGGTGAAATCACTGATGTTTTAGAAAAAGCTTATGGAGACAATGACCCACAGAAATCAGCACTTTACAAATGGACTCATTTTAAGAAGAGACAAGATGATGTTGAAGATGAAGCCCAGGGCAGCAGATGATCCACATCAATTTACAAAGAAAAAATGAATCTTGTTTATGCCCTAATTGAAGAGGGCTGACAATTAACAGCAGAAACAAAAACCAACACCACAGACATCTCAACTGATTCAGCTAACACACTTCTGACTGAAAAATTAAAGTTGAGCAAACTTTCTACTCAATGGGTGTTGGAACTGTTGCACCCACATCAGCTGCAGACAAGAGCAGAGCTTTCAATGGAAATTTTAAACAGGTAGGATGAGATCCTGAAGCATTTCTTTGAAACATTGTAACAGTAAATGACACATGACTTTACCAGTACAATCCTGAAGACAAAGCACAATCAAAGCCATGGCTACCAAGAGGTGGAAGTGGTCCAGTCAAAGCAAAAGCAGATTAGTCAAGAGCAAAGGCCATGGCAACAGTTTTTTGGGATGCTCAAGGCATTTTGTTTGTTGACTTTCTGGAGGGCCAAAGAACGATAACACCTGCTTATTATGAGAGTGTTTGGGAAAAGTTAGTCAAAGCTTTAGCAGAGAAACACCTGCTAAAGATTCACCAGAGAGTACTCCTCCACCATAACAATGCTCCTGCTCATTTCTCTCATCAAGCAAAGGCAATTTTGTGAGAGTTTCAATGGGAAATTATTGTGCCTTCACCTTACAGTCCTGACTTGGCTCCTTCTGACTTCTTTTCATTTCCTAATCTTAAAAATTCTTTAAAGGACACCCATTTTTCTTTGGTTAGTAATGTAAAAAAGACTGCATTGATATGGTTAAATTCCCAGGAAACTAAGGTCTTTAGGAATGGACTAAATGTCCAGTATCATCACTTACAAACGTGTCTTGAACTTGAGGGAGGCTATGTTGAGAAATAAAGTTTCTATTTTTTATTTTTATAGTTTATTTTCATTTTTCCACAAACTTTTTGAAGCCGCCTCATAGCTTCTATTTTTTTCTGAGGCAATTTTGATAATTTTTATTTTCCTAAAATATTGCCTATTTTCATCTAAATAATGAAATGTAATATCTTTTTACATATTGTTAAGCTCATCTGTATTTCCACTTTTCGTTCACAACATTGTTAATTTATATTGTATCTCTGTTTTAAAATTGCAATTGCCAAAGTTTTAAAAATGATTGGTCTTTCCAAAAATCACCTTATGGTTTCATTGTAAACTTTTCTTATTTTCTAATTTTATTAATTTCTTTTTGTGATCTCTAATAATTCCACCCTAATTTTCTGAGAGTTTTCTTGGCTAATTGAATGTTCAGTTGGACAATTTTCAATTTCTTTGTTTTTTATTACTGCCTTGGTGTAACATTGTGTGTTTATCCTCATTTTCTCATTCTCTCACTCTCAATCGCTCTGTGTAGTTTGTAATTTTCATTTTGGTTCCCCTTGATCTAAGAGTAATTTTGAATGTGATGAATAATTTCCAATTATTTAATTTTTTTACAATAAATCTTATTGTGTATATTTAAGGTATACAACATGATATCATGGAATATGTATAAATAGTAAAAGGTTACTATAGTGAAGCAAAGTAACATATCCACCAACTCACCTAGTTACCCACTTGTTTTATTTTTGTGGCAAGAGCAGCTAAAATCTATTTAAAGTGAATCCTCTCTCTATAGAGTAAAATTTTATTAACTATGTTCCTCATGTTGCACATTAGATCTCTAGATGTGTTCATCCTACATGTCTGATACTTTGTATTCTCTGAGCTACATCTCCCCATTTCCTCCTCCCCTCTACCCCTAGTAACTGCTCTTTTTTTCTCTTTCTCTGTATATTCGATTTTTTGTTTTTTAGATCCCACATATAAGTGAGATTATGCAATATTTTTCTTCCTGTGTCTGGCTTATTTCACTTAGCCTAATGTCCTCTAGGCCTATCCATGTTGTGACAAATAGGAAGATCTTGTTCTTCCTTAGGGCTAAATAATATTCCATTGTACATATGTATCACAATTTATTTATTCACTTGTCAATGGACACTTTGGATTTTGTTTTTGTTTTTGTTTTTTCCCTATATCTTGGCTAATGTGAATAATGCTGCAATAATTGTGAGAATGCAGATATTTTTATGAGGTGATGATTTAATTTCCTTTGCATATATATATATGCAAACCTAAAAGAGGGATTCCTAGGTCATATAGAAGCTCTATTTTTCATTTCTTTAGAAACCTCTATATTGCTTTCCATAATAGTTGTACCAATCTACATTGCCACTAACAGCACACGAGTTCCCTTTTCTGTGCACCCTTGCCAGCATTTGTTATGTCCAGTTATTTAATTTTTATTGGTGAGGGAGATGTACTAGCATTTTTTGCTGAGATTATTGGTATCTAATTTTTTTGCACTATCCTTGGTAGTTGTTATGATTTCTAGCTTTGAGAATTTTTTAAAATTTTCTTTGTGGATTAACACATGGTAAATTTTTTTGGGTGTTTATGTTTGAAACAAATGTATAGACTGTGGATGTTCTGTATAATATTTTATATGCTCTATTTCTTTTTTGTTGTCACTTTGGTATGTCAGTTTTTGAGAGAGCCTTGTTAATATCTTCCTTTACAATTTTTTAATTATTCATTTCTCCTCTTATTTTTTATATGGTTTATTTTTCTTTTCTTTCTTTTTTTTAAGTCACAAATGCTTAGTTTTGCAGTCAAGACCTTCATTGTATGGCTCCCATTTTATTTATTTATTTAGTCAGTTTATTCAGGTTTTTTTGATTGCACATATTTATAAGGTACAGAGTTGTATTTCAATATGTGTGTCATATAATGTGTAATGATCAAATCAGGGTAGTTAGCAAATTCATCATTGCAAAAACTTACTGTTTCTTTGTTATAACAACATTTAAGCTCCTCTCTTCTAGCCACTTGAGAACATACAATAAGTTATTATTAATTATAGATGCCTAGCACTATCATACACAAATAGAACTTATTCTTCCTATTTATCTTTAATTTTGTGTCCATTAATCAACCACTCACTATCCCCCGCCCCCTCCCCCAGTTCCCACCTCTGGTAACCACAGTTCTATTCTCTACTTCCAAAAGTTCAACTTGTTATTATAATTATTATTTTAGTTCCCACATATGAGTGAAAACACATGGTATTTCTCTTTCTTTCTTTTTTTAGATTAAATAAATAAATTTAATAATTTTGTTAGATGCAAGGTCAGTCAATATAAATAAAACCAATTATATTATGCTCTACAGGAAACAAATAGAAACAAATAAAGAAAATAATACCTTTCACAATACCACCCCAAAATATCAAATATCTAAGAATAAAGCTAACAAAAGATTAACAAGACTTCCTGAAAACTACAAAACATCATTGGGAGAAATTAGTAGACCTAAATAAATGGAGAATAGGCTCAATTTGGATATTATTAGAGTAAATATTTTAAAGATGTTGGTTCTCTCCAAATTGATCTGTGTTCAGCAAAATCCTTTTGAAAATTGTGGCCAGGTTTTTGGCTTGCTTACTTGTTTGGTTTTGTTTCTTTTTGTTCCTTCTCTTTTCTTTTTGGAGATTGGGAGATTTGTCAAGATGAATTGAAAAATCATGTAAATGCTAATATCTTAAATTAGTCAAGGAAATTTTGAAAAATAAGTAAAAAACTGCAAGAAATTTAGCCTAAGATAACAAGACCTACTAAGTGGGGAAAATGTTTATCCTCTGCTCTCACAGCACAATTATCAACACAGAAGACAGACTTCTTGCTTCTGTGACCAAATGTGTGGGGATTTCTCCCCACCAGCAAGTAAGCAATCATTTCCACAGAAGGCACCAGCCAGGTGTCTGCCAATTCAAATAAATCCTGACACTACTTGGAGATAGCATCAGATCTCACAGATTGAGGGTTAAGTTCCCAAGACTGTCCCCCACCTCAGATGCCACTTCCGGCCCCTGAAACTTCTGAGTGACCTGGTATAAACCATGGTCCCCAAAACCCCATCCTCAACTTTGATTGATTTTTGTTTTTGAAATTTTTATTTTATTTTTTGTTGTTGAAACATAATTGATTATACATGTTTGTAGCATGCAGAGTTGAATATCAATAACTGTGTACAATGTGTGATGATCAAATCAGGCTAATTAGCATATTTATAATTACAAAATGTAATCATTCTTTGTGTGCATTAACCAATTTCTCACCAACCTTCCTCCCCCTCTCTCTTTCCCAACTCTGGTAACCACAGTTCTGTTCTCTCCTTCTGAAAATTCAACCTGTTATTGTGATTGTTGTTTGTCTGTTTCTTATTTTATTAGCTCCCACTTATGAGTGAGGACATGCGGTATTTCTCTTTCTGTGCCTGGCTTATTTCACTTAACATAATTTTCTCCAAGCTCATCCAAGTTGCTTTGAATGGCAAAATATTATTCTTTTTTATGGCTTAGTAGCATCCCATTGTGTGTGTGTGTGTGTGTGTGTGTGTGTGTGTGTACACACACTACATTTTCTTTATCCAGTCATCTGTGGATGGACATTTAGGTTGGTTCCAAACCTTGGCTATTGTGAATAGAACTGTGATCAGCTTGGGAGTGCAGGTATCTCTTCAAGATGTTGATTTCCTTGCCTTTAGGTAGATACTCAGTAGTGGGATTGCTAGATTTTATGGTAGTTCTACATGTAGTTGTTTGAGAAACCTCCAAACTGTTGTCCATGATGGCTGTACTAATTTATAATCCCACCAACAATATATTAGAGTTCCACTTTCTCTGCATCCTCAGCAGCAGTTTTTATTTTCTGTCTTTTTGATAATAGGCATTCTAACTGGGGTGAAATGATACCTCAAAGTGGTTTTGATTTACATTTCCCTGGAGATTAGTGATGGTGAGTATTTTTTCATATGCCTGTTGGCCATTTGTATGTCTTCTTTTGAGCAGTGTCTATTAAACTCCTCTGCCCATTTTTAATTGGATTATTTGGTTTTTTACTATTGAGTTGTTTGAGTACTTCTGTATATTCTGGATATAATCTCTTGTCAGTTTGCAAACATTTTCTCTCATTCTGTAGGTTGTATTTTTACTCTGTTGATTGTCTCCTTTGATGTGCAGAAAGCTTTTTAGTTTGATATAATCCCATTTATATGTTTGCTTCTGTTGCCTGTGCTTTTTATGTCAAATTTATAAACTTTTTGCCCAGATGTCCTGATGATTTTCCCTATGTTCTGATGAGTTCCCCTGTGTTTTATTCTAGAAGTCTTATAGTTTTGGGTCTTACATTTAAGTCCATTTTAAGTATATGATATATGGTGAGAGACAGGGATCTATTTTCATTCTTCTACCTATGGATATCCAGTTCTCCTGGCATCATTTATTGAAGAGGCTATCCTTTCCTCAATGTATGTTCTTGACATCTTTGTCAAAGATCAGTTGGCTATAAATATGTGGATTCATTTCTGGTTTCTCTATTCTCTCCTATTGATCCATGTGTCTGTTTTATGCCAGTACCATACTGTTTTGGTTACCATAGCTTTGTAGTAAATTTTGAAGTCAGGTAGTGTAATGCCTCCAGCTTTATTCATTTTGCTAAGGATTACTTTGGTTATTCAGAGTATTTTGTGGTTTCATCTAAATGTTAGGATTACTTTTTCTATTTCTTGAAGAATGTCATTGGTTTTTGCTAGGGATTGCATTGAATCTGTAGATCATTTTGGATAGTATGGTAATTTTGACAATATTTATTCTTCCAACCCATGAACATGGAATGTCTTTCCTTTTTTCTGAATCCTCTTTAATTTCTTTCATCAGTGTGTGTAGATTCGTTGTAGAGATCTTTCACTTCCTTGGTTAAATTTATTCCTAGGTATTTTAATTATTTGATAGCTATCGTAAATAGGCTTGCTTTCTAGATTTCTTTTTTTTTGACTTTTGACAATTTGACTTTGACTATAAAGTGTCTTGGGGAGGACCTTTTTGTGTTGAATCCGTTTGGTGATCTTTGAGCTTCTTGGATCTGGGAGACCATATAGCTACCAATACTTGGGAAGTTTTCAGCTATTATTTCATTAAATAGGCTTTCAATGCCTTTTCCTTTCTCTTCTCCTTCTGGTACATCCATAACATAGATGTTTGTATGCTTAAGGTTGTCTGATGGATCTTGTAGACTTTATTATTTTTAATCTATTTTTCTTTTTTTGTGGGTTTTTCAAAAGCTAGTGTTCAAGTTCAGAAATTTTTTTTTCTGCTTGATCTAGTCTGTTGCTTAAGCTTTTGTTTGTATTTTTAATTTTTTTTGAATGAATTCTTCAGTTCCAAGATTTCTGCTTGGTTCTTTTTTATAATCTCTATCTCTTTGTTGAATATGTCCTTCAGATCCTAAATTGTTTTTCTCATTTCATTGTGTTCTCTATTTTCTTGCATCTCACTGAGTTTCCTTAAGATTGTTATTTGAAATTCCTTTTCAGGCATTTTATAGGTTTCCTTTTATTTGAGATCTGGTACTAGATAATTATTGTATTCCCTTGGAGCTGTTATCGCCTTGTTTTTTTCAAATTTCTCATATTCTTTCATTGATATCTGGGCATCTGGTGGAACATTCACTTCTTCTAATGCTCTGGAGTAGTTTTGAAGGGAGACTGTTTCCTGCAGATGTGTTCTATAGTGACACTTGGGTAGGGTGTTTCATTTGTTTCTGGGTGAACCCAGTAGTGTAGTATCCATGTGATTTCCTCAACTGTATTCAATATCAGAGTTGTTTGTGAGTGCCTCCATGGCCTAGGCACTGGGGTGCTCTGAAGTTCCTTGCTGAAGTGGATGGCACTGGGCTGGGTTACAGGGGTTGTGGATGAGTTCTCAAGATCTTGAGAGAAGCACACAGATGCCCTGCTGTTCTTCAGTTGGAGTGGGTGATTCTAGGCAGGCTTGCTGGTGCCCCAGCCAGGATCCTGTGCCCCCGATAGTTTCACTGGAGTGTTTGGTAGCTCCTCAGCTTAAATGGGCTTCTGTGGGCAGGATTGCTGAGGTAAAGATTAGGACCTTGGGCTTTGAGGGAGACAATGAGGAGTTCAGCAACTCCTCAGCTGGAGTGGGTGACTCTGGGTGGGGTCACTGGGACTTCTGGCTGGGCCCTGTCCCCCCAAAGGAGGTATTGGGGCACTCTGAAGCTTCTCAGCTGAAGTGGGCAACACTAGGCAAGGTTGCTGAGGCTTTGGGTGGGACCCTGTGCCCCTGAGAGAGATGCTGGAGTACTCTGAATCTTCACTGTTGAGATGGGCCATTCTGATGAGGTCATTGGGGTCATGGGTGATGTCCTACAACCTCAAGAGAGACACTGGCTTGCTCTGCAGCACCACTGCTGAGATGGGACACTCTAGATGAGGTCCCTGCAGTCATGGGTGGGCCTCTGTATCCCCAAGAGAGATGCTGGTTCTCTCTGCAGCTCTTCGTCTAGAGTGCACCACTCTGGGTAAGGTGCTCAGCTGGAGTGGGCCACCACATGCAAGGTCACTGGTGTCACGGTAGGGCCTTATGCTCCCAAGAGAGAACCCTCTGCAGCTTCCTACCTGGGGAGCATCTGGGCACTCCACAGTTTCCCAGCTAGAGTATGTGTGTCTGGATAGGTTTGCTGGAGCTGTGGTGGGACTCAGTGTCCCTGTGAAAGGTGCATCGTCATTCCACTGAAGACAGCAGAGCCACTAGCAGTGGTAGTAAGCCCCACTTGGTCCTCTCTCTGGTTTTGGAACATGTGTGCAGTAATTCCCTCTGTCCTGAGGGTGGCCTCTACACTGCGCTGCAGTGCCTATTCCCAGGGTGCAGAACACTGCATGGGCCCAGGTGCTGGAGCTATGATGAGGAGGCCTCAGGACAGTGGAGATGCTGGGGTATTGGGCCCCAGGGCAAAATGCACTTGGGAATTAGCTCTGATCCCAAATGGTGACTGCTGCTACAGACTGGGACCTGGGGGGTGGGGGAGGCTCAGCATAAACTCCCTCCCTGGATTACTACAGTATTGTATGCTCCCAGCAACTCCCCACACTGGGCTCATGGCCTGCAAGGGCAGCACAGCGTGCCGGTGTCTGCAGCACAGCTCTCGCTTACCTTTCCCCTGCAGGCAGAAATTCCTCGGGGGTCCCTGCCACTCCTATCTGGGTTATATGATTTTTCTTTATGTAAATATCAAAGGTATATTATTAGTTACATAAAGATTTGCAACTATTGTGTCTTCTTATTGGAGCTTTCCTTTTATTAAGGAATTATTTATTTTAATATTTTTATATTAAATTTTCTTTTCTTGTATTTTTGCCAAAATTTACCTAAGGTCTATTTTTCCATAGTGTTATTTTTTATTTTCCTGTATGCTTTCATTTTAAGATATCACTTATAAACAACTCATATGAAATTATTTATTTATTTATTTATTTATTTATTTTAAAAGCTAATCTGTGAATTGCAGTCTTTGAATAGATAGTTTGGCCTTGGCATATGTATTATAGCTAATGATGCATTAACTTTTTCCTGAAATTTTATTTTGTTTTCTATTTACCTCACTAGCTATATATTTCTCTTTACCTCCTTTCCAGGCTTTTGTAAGACTGATAATTTTTTTCTCTTTTTCCTCATTGTGATAGTCCCGAAAATAATTCTACTCTGAGCAATTATCCCTACATTTCTATCATACAAACTTCTGTGTGTTTTGTTGTTGTTGTTGTTGTTATTGTTTTACTAAAGTTAAGTTATTTAGTATTCCAATCCTCCCCTTTAATTATACAGGTACCTCCAAACATTTCTTATTTGAACATAATTTGAAATTTTAGTTTGATTGCTATTATGGTTTTATTGTTCAAGCCTATCAACGTATGTGTACACTTTAAGTGGTCTTACTTGTTCTTATCAGGAGTTTTTGAATCCCACTATTTTCCTTGTATTTTTGCTCTTCTTCCTTTTTCTCTTTCTTTCTTTCTCCTCTCTTTTCGTTCCTCCACTCACTGCATCCTCTAGGAATTCTTTCAGACAGCATTTCCAAGTAGTAAATAATGTCAATATTTTTCTCTCCTCCTGTAGCTTCTACACATTGGAAATTCTGTATTTATTCAGAATTCTGTATCTATCTAGTTTTTCTGTATTTACCAGGTTAGATAAAAGTAACCCTGCTAGTTTTTATTTCTATAGTTGAAATTTGAATCTCCTCCATCTCTTGTTAATTTTATTTAAGGGTGAAATATTCTCTTGTATCTTCTGGGGAATATTACTTATGATTAAAAGTCCTGTTCTACTTACTCTGTCAAGTTTCTTTCTTTGCATGTAAATTTCTTCTCTTCATTGAATTACATATTGCTCTTTCGTGGTATTGGCTTTCTTTAAATATTTGATTATTTTTGCACATCTTCGTAAATGGAATTTCCTATTAAACTCAGAAAAGTCTGCATCTATTTTTTGCAGCCTGCTTGGTGGGATTTTTAAGTGGGATAAGCGGTAGATAGAATTCTGTGCCTAGGACTCAGCATGCCTAACGGTTGTTGACAGTCATTCAAGGTACCTTGTCTCTCCAACCCAGTCGTTTGCCACTCTTACTCACCTGGAGAAAGATTTTTCTGTCTCTGTTTGGCCCTTGGATACTTAGCAGACAGCAAGGAGGAGTGGGAGGACGTATAGATCGCTCCTGTGGCCATACACCCAGTTCAGTCTGGACCCTCTCCTGCTAGTTTCTGCCACTTTCAGACATGGAGGCACAGGTGCTTCTCCCCCTGTCTTTTGCAGCTTCCCCCTCTTAAGTGCATTTTGGGCTGTGGTTTCCTTCTTCAATCCAATCTTCTGCTTTCTGCCTTCCATACAGTCCTCATAGTGTCTCCTTCCTTCATTTGCTATCATCGAGGTGGATTCATTTATTTAGTTTTTGGCTTGTAAAGAGATCTTTGCCAGAAGGGGAAGTTGTGCTGTATGTTCATCATCCTGGCCTGGGACCACCCTTCACTTCTTGAGATAACATTTCTCAAGATAATAAAAAAGAGCAAAATTCAATAGTCTGTTCAATGACCTATATGTATTGTTTGGCTTTTGACTTTGCTTTTGTTTTGTAAACAGAACTCGCAAAGCATAAGGTTGCCAGAATTAACATCTAGAAGCTAGCAGCTTCTTAAGACTATGGTATTCAGTTATGTTTAGACAGTCTATATTTTCATCCTATGTTCTTGTATTCTAGAAAATGTTAGACAAATCTAGGGCTGTAGCTATGCAATTTTAGTCTCATTGAATATTGAAATGAAGAATAGGTGTAGGACAACTTTCTTATTTGTTTGCCAACTGGAATGTTTTCTTTTCTCTCATTCAACCAAATGAAGATGCAAAACAGCAAAAATATTTTTGCAGAGAAGGCGGAAATATCCAAGCAGGGTTTTTATCCAAGTATGAGGTCCAATTTATTTGTATTTTATGTCTTCTGAATATACCCCTAAGCAATATTGAGATTGGTGAGAGACATTTGTTAATGATCATAAAAGAACTTTGCTAATTAAGCTGAAATATGAAGGCTGCATGTGATGATTTCAAAAGCTGGTAAAAGAAAGCTGCAATATTGTCTGCTTTGTTGGTGTGGACTTCACAAAAATCATCCTGAAACTTAATAGGGGATTTTATTGTATTCAATGGTCTGGTAAGAAAAATTCAGAAATTTTTTTCTGGGCTGATCCTCTGATGTTTCAACACTTGAATAGTGTATGAAGTATTAGTGGGTGTATGATTTTATTCTAGGAGCCTTAATAGTTTGTTAAGTGGGTGTTTGCCTCCATACACACTCACCTCAGATCCTCCTTGTCACATGTGACTCTCTTCTATTCTATTCCGACTATTAAAATCCTTCAGAGAAACATATTAGATAATATTCATTTCAAAGTCTAATATTCCATGTGTCTGGCATTATTTCCAAGGCCTCATCTCAATATTTTATACTACAGGATAAACTTATTTTTTCCCTTCTTTCCTTAGAGAACATGATAATAATTACTACTACTTTTGGGCCACTACTTCTCTGCTTGTAAATATACTCGTAAATATCATAATGCACATGAAAATTATTGGTAAACTGTAAAGCACTATTCAAAAGTATTATCTATGCTAATAATATTATTAGCATATCACCTTACCAACATCATTGACTTTAAGGACTTTGGATAATAAAAATGAGAAAGTCTTTCTCTCTCTTTCTCCCCTTCTCTTTCTCTTTTTGTGACCATAGCTGTTGTGGATTGGATGTGCCCCCAAGTCTTACTGAGACTTAATCCCCATATTACAGTAATTTAAAGGTGGGTCCTTGAAAAGGTGATCATATTGTGTGGACCATGCCCTAGTGAATGGATTAATCCATTGATGGTTTAACGGATGGTTAATGAGTGTGGTCCTGATGGCTTTAAAAGGAGAGCATGTGAGAAGCTCTCTCTCTTTTGTTTCTGCAATTTTGCCATGTGATACCCTGTATGGCTTTAGAGTCACCACCAAGAACAGGGCCCTTGCCACATGTGTTCCCTGGACTTTGGACTTCCCAGCCTCTGAAACTGTAAGCAATAAATCTCGTTTTCTTATAAATTACCCAGTTTCAAGTATTTCTGCTATAAGCAACAGAAGCAGACTAGTATAATAGGGCTCTTCCCATTATTAGGAACGAAAAAAAAAAGACTTTTCTTGAATTTTCCAGCTGAGCCCCCCAAAACTTTTCAGCAAACAAACATGGTGACTTCAGGTACCAGTTGGCATGAGGATAAGGTGTTGGCATGACATTTTAAAGTGAAGAAGTTGTGGATAATTTTCATGAATATGTGGAAAGTAACTAAACTAGAATCAATTATAGTAGGCTGGTGACTGGTAAACATACTTTTCGAGGAGCTTGGAGCATCTCATCGACAATCAGTAGTTCACAGAGTGGTCTGCATTCTCTGTACTCTGATAGCCAAGGGACTAAACATTTCATGCCTCCTCTTCATTACCTGTGAAACAGGAATTATGCTAGCCTCACATTTCTTAAAAACTTCTTACAGACATACATTATCGACTGTAAAATCACAGGACTAGAAGGGACTTCTAATGCCTTATTTTCCTAAAAAAGGAAACAATCTCAATGAATAAATGATTTGTCTGAAGTCAAAAAAGCTAGTTGGAATATAATGATTTGGAGGATTTTTGAATTGGAAGAGATTTTTTGGTTATGTATTTAAGTATTTTGCTGAATCGGAGATTTTCTACAGCTTCTTTGGCAATCATTTTGAGATCTTTCCATGCTAAAGAATTGACTGCTTTTCAAAGCGGAGCATTTTTATATTGGGACAACTTTAATTATTAGGCAGTCATTGTTTATAATGAATTGGACCTCAAGTTCCTGTGACTTCTATACCTTGATTCTATCTGGAAAATGGGGCTTCCTGGAAGATAGACTTTAAGATAGAAATTAGCATGCAGGATGTCTATTAGGGAATGCTTTTGGGATCAAGACTTGTGGAAAGGAAGAGAAAAAAACAGGGTGTGTCAGTGAGAGAAGTCAATCTGTAGATCAGTTTCAATAGAATGCCTCAACAGATGCTGCAAGACAGAATATCATCAAACTCTCTCCAGCTGGGATGAGAGTTGTTTAACTTCTGTGTCTATCAGTTTTTGAATGGAGGCTGCCCTGGGAAAGGATGTGGCCTTGAGTGAAGCAGCTTTCTTCTACGGAGGCAATTCCCAAATGGGGCTGACATCCTAGGACTGCTTGCAGGCAGCAAAAGGTTGAAGTTCTTTATTTCTGGAGGGAGGTTGAAGTGGTACATCATAACATCCACCACAAATAATAAATTTTAGAATTTGGTTTTACTAAAACTAATTTCTATTAAAAAATCCCTGCTGCCTTTAATTGGGATTATGTTGTACCTATACATAAATTTAGTGCAAATTGATATATGAACAATGTTGAATCCTCAGTCCATTGATATGTTATACCTTTCTACTTATTTAGATCTCCTTTAGTTTCTCTTGGTGACATTTTGTAGTTTTCAGTGTATAAGCCTTAAGTATATTTGGATAAATTTGTCCTTAAGTATTTGATGTGTTTTTGATGCTATTTTAAATGGCATATTTAAAGTTTTATTTAAAAATATTTATTGCTAGTATATAGATGTGTAATTACTGATTTTTGTAGGTTGGTTTAATATTCTGAAACCTTGCAAAATGCACTTATTAGTCATGATAGATTTTTCAGTAAATTCCTTAGAATTTTCTGGGTCTGTGATCATATTGACTATGAAAAAAGACAGTTTTATTTCTTTATTTCCAATCTATACCCTTTTTTTCCCTTTTATTGCTGTATTGCGATGTCCAGGACCTGGAATACAATGTGGAATAGAAGTGCTCAGAGCAGACATCCTTCCCTTGTTCCTAGGATAGCTGAACAGCATTCAGTCTTTCATTAAGTGTGATGATAGTAAATCATATAAGTAAATTAAAATTTTACAGTAGCAACATGAAAAGTATGCATGAAAGGTCAATTGCTTAGTTAAAGTCCTATGCTCATTGTAACTACATCAGTACTGGATACAACAGTAGTTGGAAAAAGTTGTAAATAAATAATCGCCTACTTCCATGCTTTTAAAGAAAGCATGTTTCACATCGTTGTAAACACTTTTTTCCCAAAGTGATGGTAGAATAACCAACTCTGTAGGGTATAGGGAAAGTACAATGTCCTGCAAAAATAACTGTGTTGAGGAAAATTAAGTAATTCTAGCAGCTGTTTATCACGTTATGTTCACTGATATTTACGCTGAGAGATTAATGCTTAGACTAGTCTTCAAATAAGCTTCTCTGAGTTGAAAGCTCTTTGCCTACCTCCCTTTGAGGGGATATTGATATTGTAACATTTTAACCTTAAATTCATAAACACATATTTATACAATACCCAAGAGCCAGCCACTGTTGCGAGAAAAGAGCATGAGCATGCTCCTGGACCCCTTACCACAGCCTCCAACCCCAACCCCTGCAGATAAAGGAGCTCAGCTTGCTCTTTACATCCCCTCGGTGAACCCTGGAGCTTTTCAGGATGGTCTCCCAGCTGCGCCCAGGATCAAGGCTGATTGCACTGTGATGCTTCTGCCTTCTCATTTAGACCTCTCAGTCCTGCTTCTGCTGGAGCCGTCCTCCCTGAAAATGTCAGTGTTTCTGGGGTGGGTACAATGCACTGAAGAGCCGTCCTCTGCTCTGCAGTGGACGGCAGGTGCCCAACTCTATGAGGACTTTGTCATTTATGCCCTTAAGCATCAGTGATCGTGATCAGAATGTTACATAGTCTTTCGTGAAGTTGCTCCTTCACCTGTGGCCATCACCCTTCTCTCCACAGGTGTCCCATGGGGCGGGGGGCAAGTTCTTTGTCGTCCTGTGTATCATCTTTGCCATTTCTCTGATGTTCTTCAACCAGTCATATCTCAAACAAGTAAACAAACGTTTTCTTCCTTTAGTCAAAACACTAAAACCACTATGTATATTATTCCATGCAAATGAATACCTGCAATGGTCACCTGCAAACCAGTTACAGATAAACAAATTTGGTCTCAGTTGGAAACCTGGCTACACAGCAATGCCTCCACTGACCAGAGTCAGTCAGTTGGATGTTTCTATTTGCAAAATCCACCCAACAATCATTTACTGAAGACTCATTGGGTGTTGCTGTGCAGGATATTGAAACAAACATAGATAAAAAGCAAAAACCTAATCTTAACACCTTCACTTTAAAGCAGCTTCTACTTCACAGGGCCTTTTGGTTTGGTCATTTACTTTTTCAAATTAATTAAAATCCAGCTCTCTGTTTTCCAGGCACAAATATTTGCTCACTATATTTACACTCATGAATATTGGATGCTTAGCAATTAGCCGGGGACATTTGACTGCAAATGGAGTAGAGCTGATTGTGACATTATATGCAAATGAAGAGTGCGGAATCTAATCATGCATCGAGACGTACAGACAGTCAAAAATTATACCCTCTCTAAAAACCCTAAGCTGTGCTTTCAAAGATCTACATACGACTAAAGGTAGCACTGGTTGCTACTGCCTGTAGTCATTTGCTTTAATCACCAGTGCCAGGAATGATATTTAGAGGATGATTGAGAACATCAGCGTCCTGTAAATATCAAACATGCTCATTTCCTGCATTGTCCCTGAACCCTTCACTCTCAAGCTTAGTCAAATATTTTCCTGTGTGCCAGTTTTACTAAATTGAAACAACAAAAGCTGAAACTAAAATTCTATCTCATTATTTAATCATTTCCCAAATAAACACCATAGTTATTACTCTTGTAATTTATAAGAGCCAGGAGAATGATAATTCCTCCTTCTAAAGGGACAGGTTTTCATTTTTAAGGCAATTTTCTGCTCATTTATTAAACTGGAAGCTTTGATGAATAAAGCAGTCAAAATTAAAGAAAAATTTTTTAAAAAATTTGCTTCAACGCTGCAAAAACTTAATGAGCTTATCTGGCACATAACATATATAAACAAGAATATATGTATTTCATTCTTCCATGAAATTTTGGCAGCAATGCAGATATGAAGTGTTCAATTCACGTTTCTGTGCTACCTTGATTAGAGGTTTCAAGCCTGTTCCTTCAAGCTGCCACTGCATGAGTCATATCAGAAAATATGAGAAACCAACATCCTGAAATAACTTGAATTGGGTTTGGTTAATGGTGGGATGGAACGGTATCTCACAAAATGAAAGCCTTTTATTGGCTCTGAAGGACATTAAACCATCATCAGGCTACAAGTCTTTAAATGGAGCTCGAGAAGGACAACCTCCTCAGTTTGGTCGTGGCTGTGTCCACGCTCAGAGAAACCTCCTCTGCCCTGATGAGACTGTAGTGACCTGCTCACGTCCTGCCTTTGCTATCACTGACATTTCAGTCCCAATTTCATATCTCCTGATTGGTTTCATATCCTCCTCCATTTTCTCTTCCTGTTAAAACTGGAGCCATTTTTCATGGTCTCGCTCAGGAGTTTCCTCTTCTGATGCCCTTTCCGATCCTCCCAGCTTGATTTAATCTCTCCTTGCTCTTACCTCCTAAAGGCACTTCTAATCTGTACCAGTCATTTGACCCTTAATCATATGCTTCTTCATGTGGTCCATGACATTTTCAAACCTATTTGTTTGATCTCCCGACCCATATTAGAAGTCTTCGAGGGAAGGGGCTGTTTGTTTTTACGCTTATATGGCCCAGTGGCTTGTATAAGAGGAACTATGCTGTGTTGATGACCTTGAATGACAGGCCATACTCCTTTTGCTCCAGGAAGCTTGGCCTCATCAGAACATAATATGAATCCATGAGGTCTACTTTAATTCATAGTATCATGGATTTGGCCCCTGGAGTCAGATAAATGTGACTTTTGGTAAATTTCTTAATTTCTTTAAGCATCAATTTACCCATTTGGAAATAAAAGGAATAATAAAATTGTTATGAGGATGGAATTAGATAATGCGTAGCAAGCATTTAGTATGGTTCCAGGACCATAAGTAGCACTAAATAGTGGTAGTTATTATTGCTAATGATGTTGGAGCATTGTGAGAGCTCAGTGCCTCTGGCCAGTGAGGGAGGAAGGTTGCCTGGGGAATGCGTAGAGGGGAGCCAGTCAGCCAGCCGTCAGAACCACAGGGTCAGACAATGGGGTGAGCTCACCCTCGTGTAGGCCGGTGTCAGGAGCGAGGCAAATTGCAGACGACAGCCATGCCAACAAGAGGCTGCAGCAGTAACGATACCAGAAGTCAGGTGGTCTTTCCAGTGTGCATGAGGACATTGGACAGCATCTGGGCATCTGGGGTTTCTGAAAACCTAGCCAATTTTTCTAAAAAGGAGGCAAGGGAAGGGGTAGGCAGGGATTCATGTGGCTAGTCAAGCATAAAAGGGTTTAACGGTTTGTTTGATGTTCATGCTTTTTCTTCCAGCAACTGCCCAAAGTCTCTCTGCTTCATCTCTTTCTTGTTTGTAGACTCATCTGTATTCACTGTTTTTTATTTTTTATTTATGTTATTTTATTTTATTTTTCCTTTTTTTATTGAATCATAAATGATTATACATATTTTTGGGGTTCAATGTTGACTTATGTTGATCAAATCAATATTCCCAGCATGTATATTGTTACAAATTGTACTTATTCTTTATGCCCCTTGTCCAATCTCCCCCATCCCTCTCTCCCCCCCACCACTGATAACCCTAGATTTCTTCTCTCCCTCTGAAAGAGTAATGGTTACTCTTGATTTCTTGCCTAAATGATCTGTCCAATGCTGAGAGGTGTGTTCAGGTCCCTCAATATTGTCATAGAGCAGATGCTTCTTCTGTCACTCTGGAATGGGCTTTGTGGAGAGAGACAACCTTTTCTTTTCTTTGGTCTCTGCTGGTGACTCTCCATGTGTTAATGCACTCCAGTGGCTGGTGGACCATCTGCGTGGTGGTTGTGACATTTAGTCATTTTCGTGTCAGCTGTGGTTCCTGTAGTGGCTGTGGTGGGCCGCCCACATGGAGGTGATGTTTTTGGCATGCTCCTTGGCGCTGGCAGTGTGCCTGGTTGTGGGCTGGGTGTATTCATTGTTCCCATTTCTCATGTCCATTCTCTTACCAACTTAGTGCAGTGGGGCTTCATTTCCTACAGGTCCACTGGAATCACTCTGACCAGGGGCATTAGTGGCTTTCTTATTTTTGACTCTACAGACTCATCCTTATTTTGTCTTTCAACAGCATTCAAATCAATTGACTGCTCCCTTATTACTGAATTTTTCTCTGCTTTTGGCTGCTGTCAGACCAATCAGACTCTCTTGGTGTTCATTTTTCCTGTTTGGCTGTTCCCACTCAGCTTTTTCTTTCTTCTTCAGGCCTCTCTTTCTCTCATCCTTTATGTGTTGGCAATCCTCAAGATTTACCTTAGTCCTTCCTTTCTTCTAACTCTGCATACTCTGCTTTACTGATTTCTCTTTCCTATCAAGTAGTACTCATGGATTCAATAAGCACCTTTACCTTGATGGCTTCTAAATCTCTAGTTTTGGTCCAGATCTTTTTCCTGAGCTCTGACCTGTTGGTTCAACTAACTACACACTAGACTTTTCAAGCATTATTAGAACAGAATTCTTCACTCCTCCCAATGCTCCAAATTTATTCCTTCTCCCAAGGAATGACACCATCACCACCCTGTTGTTAGTCAAATAAACAGATGCACTCCTCCTTGACATTTCCTTTCTATACTCAATTAATCACCATATTTCTACCCAAACTTCCTGAACATGTTCTTCCTCTGGTAGATAACGCTTTGTTTTGCATTCTGTCTGCAAACTAGATGGACTAGGGTGTTTACTTAAAAACTGCTCTCTTGTGTTTCTTCCCATCTGTCTGTCACCACATAGCTTTGCCAGTTTTGCCTCATCCCTGCATAGTAGATTTAGAAAATGTACCCACAAAAAAACTGCAGCTTTTTTTAACTGCAGAATCAGAGGTTCTAATTTTTTTCCTAAGGTAGGCCAAATACATTGTTTGTTGTTAGTGATAAATATCCACAATAACGTGGGCATGATTTACTTTATAGAACTAATATACATGCTGGTTGTAATCCCAATGTCAATGGAGCTTATACTGATGCTATTTGCAGTACTATTCCTTGAAATAATACGGTAAATATTATGCTTATTAAAATAGTAATTGTACATAATTTAGAAAGTCAAATAATGCTACAAAACTTATAATAAAATCAACACTCCCTAACTTGACCCCTTCCAAACCTGATTTTCCACTTCCCAGAGACAACCACTTTCAACTCTTTTAGTAGTATTTTCAACACTTCTAGTGTTGCTTCCACATTTCTAAATAAAGTGCTTATACTGTGACTTCTTGATTTTAAACTTTCGGTATTATCTATAGACTTTTTATTTTGAGGGGTTTGCTTTTTTGTACCACTCTTGTTCCCCCACCCGCCTGTCCTCTCCATCCTTCTAATACATTGATATCATAATTTCTATTTAACTTAATGTTTAGGATTTTTATTATCAAGACTATGGCTATTGCGGAGCCCTGTAGTGTACTATATTAGTTTTCTTTTTACTACAAATGTGTTTGGTTTTCCCAGAGCTAAATATTCTATATTCTTTTGTGTGTGTGTGTGGCTTAAATAACAGACATTTATATCTTACAGTTCTGGAAGCTGGAAAATCCAAGATCAGGGTGCCAGCATGGTCAGTTTCTGGTGAAGCCCCTTTCCTGACTTGTAGATAGCTGTCTTCTTGCTTGTGTCCTTAATAGTGACAGATGAAGCTCTAATGTCCTGGAGTTAAATATCTTATTTTAATGTTTTATTAAATTTCATTTTACCTCTTACTAAATCAGTCATATGCTTTGCACAAGTACTATAAAAGATTTCTCAATGTGGTCAGGTGTTTTTTTTTTTTTTTAATCTTGGAGAACTTCTGGAAATCTCTATTTTTCTACTCTACTCTTAACTGGTTATGTTCTAAGCCTATTGAACAAAGCCTTTTTACTTTGTTTTTGTTTTCATATAGTTTATGTTGGTGATGAAATTACAGGTGATCTTTTTATTTTATTTGTTTATTTACTTTTATTTTTTTAAATTTCTTATTGAAACATAATTGATTCTACATATTCATGGGGTACAGAGTTGAATATCGTACCTGTACACAATGTGTGATGATCAAGTGAGGATAATTAGCATATTCATCATTACTAAATGTTATCATTTCTTATCAGGGACATTCTATCTCCTCTTCTAGCCATTTGTTAACATGCAGTAAATTAATGTTAATAATCTCAACTGTACATCAATAGAATTATTTTTCCTAACTAGCTGTTTTGTGTCCATTAACTCATTACTTGCTATATCCCCCTTCCCCTTTGTCCACCTTTAGTAACCACAGTTCTGTTCTCTCCTTCCAAAAGTTCAGTGTATTATTATGTTCATTCATTCTTTCTTTCTTTCATTTATTTATTAGCTCCCACTTATGAATGAGGACATGTAATATTTCTCTATCCGCCTGGCTTGTTTCACTTAACATAAGTTTCTCCAAGCTCATCCATGCTTCTGCTTATGGCAGAATTTCATTCTTTTTTATGGCTGAGTAGTATTCCATCATATATATATACATTTTCCTTATCCAGTCATCTGTTGATGGACATTTAGTGTGAAGGTTAATTCTAGGTGTCAACTTTAGATTAAGAGATGCCAAGAAACCTGATAAAGCTATCTATTTAGGTGTGTCCTGAGGGTGTTTCCATAAGAGATTAGCATGAGAGCCTGAGTGGACTAGGTGGGAAAGATCTGTACTCAATAAGGGCAGGAACCTTATAGTCCACTGGGGCACTGGAGAGAACAAAAAACAGAAAAATGGCAAATCTCTTTATTTCTATTCACGGGAGGTGGAATACACTCTGCTTTCCTGTTTGTGGACATCAGAGATCAAGACTCTTCAGCTTTTGGGTTCCAGGACTTACACCAGCAGCAACAGTGGCTTCTCTAGTTCGGAGGCCCTTGAATTTGGACTGAGCCATGCTACCGGCATCTGGTTTGCAGATGGCATATTGTGGGACTTCTCTTCACAATCACATGAACTAATTCCCCTAATAAATCCCCTCTCATATAGTTACAAACATATCCTATTGGTTCTGTCTCTTTGGGAAATGCTGACTAATACATTTAGGTTGGTTCAATGTCTTGGCTATTGTAAACAGAGCTGTGGTAAACATGGGAGTGCAGGTATCACTTTGAATGATGATTTCCATTTTTTTGGACATATGCCCAGCAGTGGGATTGCTGGATTGTATGGTAGTTCTACCACTAGTTGTTTGAGGAGCCTCCATACTGTTCTGGGGCTCCCTGAATGTCTAAAACTATGTGTTTATATTGTCACATTTGATTAGCAGTTTTGCTGAATATTGAATTTTAAATAAAAAATCTTTTTCTCTCTAAAATTCTAAGCCACTTTTCAATTGTTTTCTGTTTCAGAAGTCAAACGACTCAACTTCCTAATTCTTGTGTGTGAGATTTTTCTTTTTTCTCTTTGAAACTTTCAGATCTTTTTCTCCTAGATATTCTGAAGTTTCACAATGATATACTGGGGCTTGGATCTTTCTCAATAATTTTTCTGGGTCCTACTTGAGCCATTTAAATCTGGAAACTCACATCCTTCATTTTAGAAAATATTCTTGTAGTATTTCTTACATAATGTTTTCTCCCCCTTTTTTTCTTACTTCTCTTGATCCTTTTATTCTATTTCCTGGGTGATTTCCTTAATTTTATCTTTCTACCTGTACAATAAATTTTTGTACTTGGTAACCTATTTTTAATTTCAGAGGGATTTTTCTTATTCATTCATTCAACATTTATTGAATAACTACGATACTCCAGGGACTATTATAGGTCCTGGAGATAGGCACAAATCTCTGTCCTTGTGTATCTTATCTTCTAATTAGTGAAGGCAGACAGGGGATTGCAAGTACCAAGAGGTAGGTCATACTATGTTTTTAAAAGGAGAATTAGGATGGACTTCACTGAGAATGCTTGATAATGCTTGACTGCTCATCATATTTACAAATTTGTAAATGAGGTATGAAAATCTAATATACTATGTATATTTGAGTGTGGTAGGGATGGGTTATTTTGTGTTGGAACTTACCATGGATAAAGTGGGCATTTAACTATTTCTTTGGGCCCTTTCTCTTGGGCTGGCTGGTTTCTCTAAGAGGAGCTTCTTCCCCCGTCTGAAACACATGTGCCTGACTGCCAGCACTCTGGGGCCACGTCGGCATGTAGATTATCACTCAGCTACCCTGTTTCTGGTAGGAGCTCTACTCCCACTCTCTGCTGGACCTGCTATCCCTGAGTCCTGAGCCTATTTAGCTCTCTTTTTCCTGAGGTTGCATCTCTGTTTTCTTCTAGCATAGGGAAGGAGCAGCTATTTTTTATACTTACGTAAGTCTATAACCAGTCCTCTTAATGTCAGGTCCAACTCCTGCCCATCTTCAGAGTTGATGATGAGTGACCTGATGGCTCCAGTTCCTGAACTGCCCAGTGTTCTGAACCAGGAGAGACTTGGCTTTTCTTTGACAACTGCCACTCTCCCTGAAGCTGCCGGTGAGATTTCAGCTTTCTCTTCTCTGCTAAACTAATTACTACTTATCCATCCACACTTTATCTTACAAAACTAAGTCAACAGTTTTCATCTGCTAATACCTCTGGACCCGTGTCTTTTGTTCTCATGTTTATATCTATTCCCTTTGCTTTTATTTCAGTGAAGCTCGGGGAGGAAGAAGGGTTGAATCTTCCTGTAAACAGAGCTCAATCTGCCCTGTTTAACAAGAAGTCCCTAATAAATGATTTAATCCAAATTACTTGTAGACCTTCTTGAATATATTAAATAAATTTTTCTCTTTTAGAATGAGAATAGACTTTCATCCCCTATGAATTCTCCAAATAATTTAGTAATTATTAAAATAGACATATTTCCTTAATATTTCATAAGCCTTTTCATTAGATGTTAAAACAATGCATTAATACTTTTTAAATAGGGTAATCATATTTAAATTGGTTCATGAGGTTTTATTTCAACACTCTGAGTAATTTGGTTTTCTCTTGCTAGAAAGTCTTTTGAATTTTAAGATATAAGCAATTTTAAAGATGTGACTCCTAGGTCTAACACTTAAAAAAAATCAAAACACACTGCCTTGACAAATATTCTCAAAATTATTCAAACACTAAAAATTTATAAGCATCTACTCTGAGCTTAGCAATATGCTTGGCTCCATGGACCATAAAATATTGGGAAGATCACTTGATATAAAGTTAATAAACCTGAAATTTAGTCCCATTTCTATCACTGGCTGTATGACCTTGAACAAAATGAACATTTTTGACCTTAAGTTCTTAATATTTAAAATAGGGCTTAAGCTAGTTGTGCTAACACTAACATTGAATGATTCTTTGATGGTTGTAAATATATAAAAATAGATTAAGTGTAGGTGTAGATAGAAATATTATGAATGAGATGGTCCTTGTTTACAAGGCTCTGGAAAACTGCAAAGGCAGCATTAATATCATACAAAAAGAAATAACTCTCTTGAGTTGTCTCCACTTCTGTAATATATATTTTCTACCAATTCTTCCTTTTTAATAATCTTACCAAAGTAAAGCTGGGATCATGTCATTTCTTTGCTCAAAAATCTTGCCTTGGCCCACGGGATAAATACCATCACTCCTCTTAATCTTCTATCCATGCTGTATGTACAAGCCATTGCCAATAATTTCATACTTCTCAAAAACTTTGCAAATCATAAGTGATCAATAAATATTCATTGATTTGAATGAAACAGTAAACAGACCAATAATAGAGAATAATGTTAAGACATTAGTTCTTAAACCTTATTCTCCTGGTTTATTTTTGCCTTTTGTGCTGGATCAGATTTCTAAGAAGACATTGTTTTCTGGTTCAAGAAGACACTTTATTGGTGGGTCAGGGTATGAAGATCAGTAGGAGGGAAGATTTTACTAGTAAAATGACCAAATAATTGAAATCTGAGCTATTCTACTGCTATGTCAATTAGTCTTTTCCCTAGACTTAGAGGGGAAAAAAAGTTAATGAATAGATGTGTTGAATTTTAAATATTTCTCATAACGTTTTAATGTTTACTTGTTTGTACTAGGATTCAAGCAAATGATAATTTTTAATTTATTGCAAAATTATGTTTTTCATTATTTAAATTCTTTATTATTTCATGCTGTGTTCTGTGTGGTTACTCTAAGAATGAGTCATGAGTAGAAGCCAGGGAAGCATGAAAGGAAAAGTATTCCAGAACCTAAATTGGGAAGAGTATAAGCTGAGGAGTGAGGAAACAAACAGAGACAAACGGGAAGACAATCCAAGAAGGAAAGAGGTGCATTGGGAAATGGGGACCCCTGAACTGGAAAAGACAAGTTACTGCAGAAGGAAATTTGGCTCTGGAGAACAATGTATTTTAATATGCTTCATGTTGCTGTTTCCTTAATGCATGAATACTTGGCTTTTCACTGTTACTATGGAGGCATAGTAGGAAATATAAACATACGGGTACAAAACAAGAAATAACTTATTTAAATGGCAGAAAGACTTCAAAAATGACAAACACTTTGTTCTTCTTACCATAAGCTCTAATTTTTTCTGGTACTTTCCCTATGCACAGAATATTTGTTAAGAAAAAACTCTGGTGATGATATTTCAGTGACACATAGACGTTTGAAACTAAATGATCAACGGGTGACATAAAAATGGCAAGCACACGGTACATTTTGTAATATTTTAAGTCACATTGATGAGAAACTTGATAAGAATACTATTTACTTTTATTCTGGCATCATCGTTAGTTTTGAATAAAGCTAGAAAACAAATAACATAATTTGCATAATGAAACCATTGAGAGTAAATCGCTGTCATCCTTCAGACATATCTGTACCATTTTGACTTACAGTTTAATTCCATTCAAGTTTATTTCTCTCCTTACCCCAACTAAATAATACTTTTGATTTATTCTTGCCATTTAGTGTCACATGAAATAAAGCGTTCCACTAGGAGGAGAAACAATTTGTCAAGTAGAAACTATATTAAGTGAAACATTCTCTCTGATATGTTTTTAATTTGTTTTATTCTCATTTTGCTGTTGCAATTTTCCCACCTGCCAGTGGAGATAAGGGGCCATTTCATTCTTATTCCTTTGGCTCACTAAGGCCACAGGCTCATTTTGTCAAGGCAGGTTCACTGTCTCCAGCAGGAGGGAATGGAAGTCAGCTCAGGAAGGGAGACCCTGCAGTGGGGCTCAGCCAGGAAGGCTGACTAGCCACAAGTCAGTTAACAAGTGCCCCTAAGCACCCGACTACTTTTATCAATCATTGTTCTGGGGGCTGTGGGGAGCTACAAGAGAAGCACAAGACAATGTTCTTGCCTGCGCTGAGGAAGCCTAGTCCTGATTCAGGCTACTATGGATACTTTATGTGCATCTGAATGCTCCTGTCCTGTCCTTCCTCCTGTGTGTGGCAGGAGCTTTTTATATAGGGTCCATGGAGAGAATGCAAGTGGCCTGTAGAAATTCCATCCTCTTAACAATTTGTCACTAACTGAAATTTAGCAATTTCTTCAGTTATATATGGTGGCACAAACCACAGTAGTATTAAGAGTGCTCGTGACCTCGTCACCAATAGAAATTACAGTTATTTTTCATATCACGTTACAGTTGTTGCAGACATCTTGAATCATGACTTATGCTTAATCACTATTTTTAAATTATAGTAGTTATTAGATCTGCAGTTAGAGTTTGTTACTTAATGCATTAATATAGAAGCACATATGTAACCAAATCACAATTTTTTGGATATTTTTGTAGTTGTATTTCAATGTAATTGGTGTCTTTTATAATCCTACATATTTTTTTCCATATATTGATTTATTTTATTTTTTTTGTCTTTTTTCCGTGTCCGGCAACGGATCGCAACCCTCAGTGTTGCCCCCATACAGGACCGGGACTGGCAACGGGATCGCAACCCTCGGTGTTGCTCCCATGCCTCACTCAGCCAGTGAGGGGGAACCGGTCCGTATGTGGGATCCGAACCCTCGGGCGGGAGCGCCGCCACGCTTCCCAAGCGGTGCACTATCCAGTGCGCCACCGGGCCGGCCCCATATATTTAAAACATTAGTCTGAGAAGTGGTCGTAGACTTTGCCTGTTGGCCAAAGGGATTAGCAACACAAAAAGGTAAAGGATGTCTGTGTATGGTTACCAAATTTGGTAATTTCTTTATTCACTTGTACTTGTAATAGAAAAGAAAAGAAAAAAATGGAAAGCAGTTAAAAGGGGTTTTATTTCAAATGTTTGGTAGGGTGGAGTAGTTGAAGCAGTTAGCAACACTGAGGCTTCTGAGTTAACAGAGGCTTTAAATTTTTCCTTTTTATATTTATCATGTCTGATAATTGATGGTTACCCAGTAACTTGCCTTTACCGTCTGGACAAATCTTTCCATCTGTTGCTGCTTGCTAACCTTTTCCCCAATCTGTCATCTTGTGACCTTGGAATGTTACTTTACACTTCCCAATGTGCTTTTCCTCATTTGCTGGAAGAAGATAGTAATGTTGCACTTTGTTGTTGCAGTAAGTTTTATGTGTGAGGGCTGTGTTCCTGGCTCATTGTAGGATCTTAGAAAACTATTGAATGAATTTAATTGAGTAAGAATATATTTGCAGGCAATTTGAAAACTTTAAAGTATTATACAAATATACAAATGTCATGAAGTACTATCATGGAATTACACCGTAGCATGTTGGGTAGTTGACAAAGTTTTAAAAGAAAACTCTTTTCTATCAACTAAAATGCACTATATCATTGTTGGCTAAGGCAGGAGGGGGCACCCTGTGGCAGTCTCTAATGGGAACATGGTGCTTGGAAATGTTATAGCTCTCAATTTTCCAGGCTATAATGTGCTGCTGCCAATTTCCTCTTAAACACAGCTCTCACGTGGTTAATAGTGCAGTGCATTTCCACAGACGTTGGGTGTTTGGTGGAGTGCAGGGGGGTGTTAGCATCATTTGGTGTAACTGTGGCAGTACTCTCAGGACCACAGTTTCTTCTCAGTAGTTGGAGGAGTTGTTTTCATTTCCCTTTGCAGAGCTGAGAATACGTCACACTGGTAGAGTTGGGGAACATGCTGGTCCATCTATCACCCTTGTTCTTGCAGACATTATATTTTCAGTATGACCGAGAGACCAAATTTTTCAATAAGTAACAAATGTAAACTTTTCTAGCAGCTAATATTGTATACTGTGGCCAAAATACATTGAGGAAGTTGAGTGTGAATTTCAAAAAGATGGTTGTAATGCAACACCTCCCCTGTCACTTAAATCAAAATTGCAGTCAATATATTTTGACTTTAGGTCGATGGTGATTAAATAGCATCTCCCACGTATGGGGCATTTATACTGGTTTTTATCAGTGACCGCTCACCAACATCCCTTGGGGGTGCTGCTGTCCCCGTTTTGAGCTGTTCTGGAGCCTTGAGTGTGAGACACAGCCTGTCCAACCCTCCCTCTCTTAGTGCGCTAAGTCGGCAGGCTGAGGGAGCAACGTGGAAAGAACAGAATGACTTTGATGCAGTCAACATTTGCTTCTCTCCAAGAAATTCACAGACAGTGTATTTATTCATTTCTGTTAGAACCTACTAATGCTTTCTTCCCAACTTCATGTCAGTGTTCGGAGCTCAGCCGAACAACAGAGTAGGCGGAAAGGGCTGTGATTTCACGTGTGTCAACAGGCTCCTCAGCCCCACCCTTGATGATACAAAAGGCTCTGATCAGAGGCCATCTTCGGTGACATCGTGATTTCAGCCTTTGCAATTACAAGCTATGCTTTAAAATGAGCAAAGGAATGAAGAAAGGAAGGGAGGAATAAAGCAAGAAACACTTATGGATTAGTGGACTGACCTTATGAAATGGGGAGAGGCAAATGTTTTTATCTCAAAGCCATCTAAGGCCCAGGCACTGGGAGTCAGGAATGTGTTAACTAGGGAGGGAGCTGACAACTTTGGCGTTTAGAGAGATTCACAGTAAGAGGAATGCTCATAATTGTGTGTTAGTTTAGAGGAGTTGGATTTTAACCTCTCACTCTTTCAGTGCAAGTTAATGGCAGGATTTGAAAAAACAACAACTATCTTTGGCATTCATTGACTAATAAGGCATAAGCAGAGTTCCAGAAGGTAAAAGCAGCCGGGGCACCTGGGAGACATTCATTCACACGGGACCCCCACTGTCCCTACCTCCCCCCTCTACACGAAGCCTCCGGATCACATAGTTCGGGGTCTGTGAGCCATGCCAGTGTATATTTCCTCTTAACATGGTCCATTTTTAAGTAGATTACTGATTTGGAGAAATGAGAATGAGAAAAGAGATAAACTTGTGTTGTGAGGAGCTGTGCGGTTCAGAAGATTTCTACTGGAGCATTGACACAGACAATCAATGTGCCCTTCATTTCAGAGACTCTGTGGGCCGTCAGTCAGGACGTGAGTGAAGATCTTCCTTTAGAGAGTAGCCACTTTGTGACATTAACTGTGTCTTGATGGAGAGCACAGCACATGAGTGATGAGTGTTGGCCCGCAAGCTGTGAAAGATGACTCATAAAATACAGCCTTTGAGAACCAACCGAGGAAACTCCTCTGGCAGCACCAAGCCCTGAGACACTCAGCTCATTGCTATTTTTGGCTCCTCCTGAGATGTCCAGAATGGCACAGGCCTGCCACCAGCCCCACTTCTAATTGCTCCTGTCACAACGTGTTGACATCTTTTGTCTTTTGGAGAAATGTGTGGGACTGTTTAGATGAGAGCAGGGATAGGGAAGGGAAAGGGCAGTTTGAGGTGACCTCTGTATTAGCGACCAGAAAGGGGTAGAAACTGAATGCAATGGAGCAGGCAGGTGGTAGAGAAAGGGTGTCAACAAAAGGAAGGAATCTGGGGGCCGGCTTGGTGGCGCACTGGAGAGTGCGCCACTTGGGAGCGCGGCGGCGCTCCCACCGAGGGCTTGGATCCCATGTGGAGACCGGTTCCCGCTCACTGGCTGAGCGCAGCGCGGGCGCAACACCGAGGGTTGCAATCCCATTACCGGTCAGTAAAAAAGACAAAAAGGAAAAAAAAAAAGGAAGGAATCTGGTGCAACTTGAAAATATTTCTGAGGTGCTTTAGTAGTAAAGACATTATGAAGACTAAGACCGAAAGGCCACTTGACACCACAGAGGCTGTCAAGAAAGGAAAGAGGGAGGAAAAGATGAGTGTGTGCGACTGTCTTATAACACTCGTACGTCAACACTCGATACTCATTTTGCTCTCCTACCATTTGCTCAGTCATCTCGGGATGGGAGAAAAAAGCACACATCTAAAAAGGATTTAAAAACATCCATAAGGAAGGAACAAAAGGATGAGAAAGAATGAAGAAAGAGATAAGCATTAGGACTTAATTTTTTTCTTGGCTACAAGGTTATTCATAAAATCGAAAATGCCATCGTAAGTGCTATGTTACGGAAATAATGATTGTGGGATTTATATATTTATATCCACAGGCTATGAGAGCTGGAAAGAGCATTAAAGATCATTTAGTCTATCTCTCATTTTAGAGATGGGATCAGAGGCTTCAAGCATCATTCCCAGATCACAAAACCAATTACTGGCCACTCAGGAACTTAAATATAGGTATTCTGGCTCCTAGTCTAGGACTAAGGACCACAGCAGTTTCCCTTCTCAGTAAAAGTGTAAGAAAAATAAAGGTCATGTGGTTTATTGACTTGCTTGAGGTCAGGCAAAACATTAGGAGCAAACATGAGACGAGAACCAGAGTCTCTTAGTCCCTGGTTCAGAGCCAGGGGACTCACTTGATATGGCACCATCAATGGTTTCATAGGTGGGATTCCCTGGGAGAACATGCAGATTAGCAGACAGGAAGCTTATTAGGGAAGGCTCTTGGAAACAACACCTATAGAACAGAAGAGAAGGAAGCAGAATCAGGCAATGGGGAAAATTGGTCTACGATGCAGCCTAATGATGGTTATAGGTGACCCAGGGGAAAGTCTGAGACTGAGATTGTCATGAGATGGGGCAAAGGGGCCACACCCTTATCACCCCCATGATCACTGTTTATTTGCTGCACCCAGGGAGGAGCAGTGACCTTGAGCAAGGATGTTCTCTTCAGCCAAGGCACTTTACAAAGAGGGCTGACAGACAAGGGCTGGCAGCTGGCAGCATTTCCAGAAGCTGGTAGAATAAGACCTTCATTCCTAAAGGGGCATCTTGGCAGCATACCAGTGAATACTCTAGTTTACCACTTATTCCACTTAGATACACTTCTTGATATAAATACTGGGAATCAATTTTCTGAGATCTCAATGGGTTTGTTTTCCTGGGGAAATCTTGTAAGAATATAGGTTGGTAGGATAAACTAGTGCCCTTGCTGATACAGCTAGTTTCACGATCTCAAATGATACTGACTCCCTCCTCCACTATCCACTCTAGATTTCCCTCACACTCTGCTGGTCTTGATGGCTTTCCTGGTGGCATGACCCTGACCAACCTGAGCCTCTGGTCACCATGCCCTCTCCAAGCCTTAGCTGCACATGTCCAGTTACCATCAAATTTAGGCAAGTGAATCACATGTGTGCTAAATGTTTCTTCCTGCCTCCCATCATATGTAAGAATCCCTATTTTCTGTCAATAATCAGCATTAATTACCTCTGCCAGGAGGGCGACTCCATTTATCATAAGCTGGTCACTTGGTAAGAAGAGCCTGAAATGCCCAGGTGCCTGCCAAAGCTTATATTACAACTAGAATTTTTCTGTGTTTCGTGGTGGAAGCATTTCCTCTTTGGGAAACAGAACTTCAAGCCATGCAGCTCCCAGAGTTGCAGCAGTGAGAAGCACAAATTACCCACATGGGTCCACGTGGGAGTGGTGATAAGTGGGCCCACTCTCGCTTCCATATCTAAGTTCCTGAACCCATGTGTTCAACCACCTGGGACACAGCATCATATAAAGATCATTGCTTTAGACTGTACAGTGCATCTTGGAGAATGGAGCCACATATTGACAGTATCACCTTCAAGCTGGCACTTCAGGTGTGCCTTCAACAGACCATTCCATTGCTCCATCTGGCCAGCAGATTATGGTAGATGTGTTATGTGATATGACCAGTGATCCCATGGTTAGGTACTAGGTATCCATTTCTGAACCTCCTTTCTTTAGTGGTTCTCTTGGTCTGATGCCATATTATGTAGAATCCCACAGTGGTAAATCAAACAAGTCCTCAGACAGTGATGCTGGCTGAAGTGGTGTGGGCAGAAAAGCCAAATCCATACCCCAAATATGTGTCTATTCTTATCAAAATTAATTACTGTCTCTTCCAGGTTAAAAGATCTAATGTATTCAACTAGCCACCAAGGAATTGTTTGATCTCCTGTAGAGATTGTGGCAGTCTGGGGAGTTAGGGCTGGTCTCTGTCTCTTGCAGATTAATGTTTGATTGGTCCAGTAGCTTGATCAGCCTTGGTAAACAGAGGCAATGCTACTGAGCCCATGCATACTTATACCCCTCACACTATAGCTGCTCCATTTATTTGTCTATCGTGCTAGCATTGGGGAGGTTTATGAAAGAGACCAGCTGATGTCGACTGGCCTAGTCATATTGTCTAGCTGGTTATTTAGTGTCTCTTCCATGGTAGATGACCTGTGCAAGGTTCACAAATATCCTCATGCTTCATTTACATTTCCATCAGCCCATTCAAATCCCTGTCCCCAAGAACTTCTTTTCCTGTCCTTCCCATTTGTATTCTTCTTACCCTTGGACCCCCCAGTCAAGCCACTTGCCACTGCTCATGAATCCATGTACATTCTAACCTCAGAACAATTCCTTTCCCATGCAAACAGCATGGCATGTGTATTGCCTTCAGCTCTGCCTATTGAGAGGCTTTCCCTTTGCCGTTGTTGTTAAGGCCACCTCTAAGTCAGGCTGTAATATAGCCTCCTCACAGCTTGCACTCGCAGAGTAAGCCACCCCCTCTATAAACCCAACTTGAGTTTTTTCCCCCTCTTTTGTTAATTGGCTGTAAGGGATCACCCTACATAGTGATAAGTACGAGTTGATGGTCAAGTGCTGCAGCACCAATAGTAGAGGACGTCAGGATCTAAGCTATCTGCTCATGTAGTTTTCTTGTGTCTCCTGGTCCTGTTGTGCTTGGTCTTGGATATACCGTTTTCACCTCATGATGTATTGGTCCTGGACCCCCCTGACCTCATGACTTTGTGGTCTGATTGTACCGAGCTCATAATGAGCAGTTCAGGCCTCATCGTTATTTGATGTCCATGGTCAGGCACTGCATTTCTACCAGGACTCAGTAGCGAACTAGGACCTGTTTTTAAAAGATGTGGAAATATCTGCTCTAGATGTCATGGTCTTCCTCTAGAATCGAAGACATCTGTATTGTGATTTGCCCATTTGGGCTTGTTATAAACACCACATGGCATGTTTTCCGAACACATACACGGTAATACTATGCCACACTAGTGGGTTATATTACTCAAGTGGCAGGGCCACTTGCACCACATTCTGAATTGCATTGTTTGCCTACTTTGGTTTTTAATCAAAGCTGGCAGCCTTTCATACCACCTGGCATATGATCTGGTCCTGTATTCCTGGCAATGGAGTATTCTGCCTCCAGAGCATAGAAATACTTACCCGATGAGGTGCTTCCTTCTTCATGGCAGGAAGTGAAAGCTGCAGTAATGTGTTTTTTCTTTGGAGGGGATGTCCCAACATGGGACTCTGAAAAATTTTACTAATATGCCAGACCCCGAATCTTCATAGGGTTTATCTCCTGCCCTCTACTGTGCATGTATTTTACCTAGGTCTGCAATGCACTTGCCATTTAATTTTCATCTGGTCCAGGTATCATGATGTCTTAGATATAGTGGACCGATAAGATTTTCTGTGGTCAGTCAAGACCTCTTAGACTATTATGAAAGAGCAGAACAATTAATGTAGTACTTGGGCAAGGTTGCAAATGTATACTGTTGTCCATTTCAAGTGAATATGAGCTCTTTCTGATCTTCTTTCCTAGTGTGGTAAGAAAATAATGTATTTGACAGATTATTGGTCACCTATCATGTGCCTGAGGACATAGTAATGTACACTAGCGAAGATGCCACATTTGGGCTACCACTGCTTGGTGGAGTTTGTGGTATCCACTGTTATCCTCCAGGATTCAACTTTTTTTTTTTTTTTTTTTTTAAGGGTGAGTGGTGAATTAAATAGTGATATGATGGGGAACATCAGTCCTGCATCCATTAGGTCTTTTACAGAGACCATTAAATTTCTGCCATTCTCCCTGGAATATGATGGCTTATTAGAAAGTGCTCTGGAAAAAAAATACCTGGGGAAGGGAAGAGAAAGAAGCAAGATTGGGCAGAAGGAAAAGTCATGCTGGGATACAATCTCAACAAATACTAGAGCTGACTATGGGAGCTTTCAGTATGGCCCTGCAGAGTTGTCCTGAGTTGAGGTGAGGGGACTGGGCCTTTGTAGTCTTGTTTTGACCAATCATCAGATGGCAGGATGTGCAAGGAAGGGGCATAGCCTTGGGCAAGGCAGTTCTCTTCAACCAAGACATTTTCAAAAGAGGGCTGATAGCAGAAGACTGTCTGCTGGAAGCACTGCCAGCAGCTGGGGGAATAGGTCCCTCATTCTTAATGGTGAATCTGGGCAGCATATCACAGAACTCACTATCAAATGAAACATGGGATCCTTATTATGATGTGATTTGATCCTGAAAGGTTTTTGTAGAGTTCATATAGATTTTTAAAAAGTACAGGATTTTAGGAACTTGTAATAAATTTGAAGTGAAAGATAACAAAAACAGCAAAAAATGGTGGGGGGGGGGGGGGGGGAACTTGTAATAAATTTGAAGTGAAAGATAACAAAAACAGCAAAAAATGGTGGGGGGGGGGGGGGGGGGAAAAAAAGAAATGGGCCTTCCACATGCTTATCACGGAAGAGTCCCACTAACCATTAGCACATGGAACAGACACAGAACTCAGGGAGAGTGGTATTTGTAGACTGATAAATGAGTCTGGAATAAACCACTTCCATAAATTGCCTAAATGCAGCTCAGGCTAGCATCAACTAGCTGCCCCAGGCTGGCTTCCCTGTTTCGTTGGAACAAGTGGCACTTCACACTATGCAACTAGCTGCAGCCAGAGCAATCCCGGGTGTGCTCGAAAGCTCCAGGTATGCTGCGGATCAGAGCTTCCTCCTAATCAATAATTATCTTCTATCTAAACATCTTATCTTGGACAAGACTTTGTATAATTAAGGGTATGAGTCTGATGTATATTGTTAGACTTAATGTCTTATATTATTCAAAATGTGAGGTGAATTTAATCAGAAATTTCAAGAACGATAACTTATCTGAGAGGCCTTCTCTGGCTTCCTCATCTTAGAAGCCCCTTCCTCCCTGTTCTCTGTCTTTGCATTTACAATCTGATATTTACGTTTTGTGGAATTACTATATCTCCCATCTCTGCTTGGGAGAGATGTGTTTCACGAGAGCAGGGAATTTATCTACTTTGTTTACTGTTTGTTTCATGACACCAACACCTAGAAGAGGACCTGGCACACGGTTGCTGCTCAGTCAACGGTGGCTATGAGGATAGACCAATAAATATACGAGTCATACTCTATTTGGTGGATAAATTTTTCTGCTTTTGGAAAACATATTATTGTTCAAGTTAAGGTCATCAATTAGGTTAAGAATTAATGGCTGCTTATAACTTTTCTTTCATGAGTCTCTAAAGTTCTGGTCAGAAGAGTTAACTTTGGTTAATAGCTCATTAAACATTCTGCAATTTCAGCAACCAGAGACATCACATTTCATCCACTGCCCTGACTTTGTGGCTCCTGACAGCTGCTAATGGCATGGATGATGATGGTGATGATGATGATGGTGACAGCAGGTAATATTCACCGAGCAGTTTTGTGCTAGTCACTTGGCTGAGCGTTTTGAGTCCATCAGCACATGCAATGTTCACTACCACTCTGTGGAGTACAGTTTACTGTGTTACTGATAAGAAGACGGAGGCGTAGGGAAGTATAAATCCAAAACCCTACACCTGGCGGGTCGTGGAGCCACCATTTGACTGAGATGAGTCTTACACCAAAGCCTGTCATCTTAACTGCTGCCAGGCCCCGAGGCAGCGGCAAGTGGGTGGGAGAGAGGGGCAGGAGATAGAACCTGGAGGAAGACCAACCCTTCTCTCCCCTTTCACAACGTGGGTAGGGAAAAGGCGGAGAACGTTCCAGAGGAGTCCAGAAACATCACGTGCAAACTGGTAACCATAAGGCAGGAAGAAAAACAGCAAGGTCAGAGCACGATCGGAAGGTTCGTGAGAGCAGAGGAGGAGGTTCAGTCTTCCGGGGGGACAGGGCGGATCACAGGGGAGGGTCTGGTCGTGCTAAGTCTGAGACGTGGAGGCAGGACACAGCAGACAGAAGTGACAGCAGTGCACACACATTGTCAGAAGTAAGGCGTGTCCAGTAACGTGTTTAGGCGATGCGGTTAAATAAAGTGGCTAATGAGGCTTCGCTGTCTGAGCAGGACACGCAGCACGTTCTGTATGTACTGTGCGAGGGTGCCCGGGACACACGTGTCTGTGCAGCCTCATAGGAGCGCGGCGGCGCCGGGATCCGAGAGCGGAGGGTCCTGCGGGTCCCCGGAGCTGCGCTTGCGTCCCCCTCGTGGCCCGGCCGCTCTCGGCCCAGCGTGTTTGAGGCCCCCTCGCCCCTGGGACCGGTGGCTTCCCCGAGCCCGGCTGAAGCAGACTCGGGTGGGCAGACGAGGGCGGGCGAGGTTCGCGGGGGTCGCTGAGGTCTCGAGGGCTGCCCGACCCCTCACTGCCACTGAGACGCAGCAGGGACAGCAAACCACTAGTGACATCGAACCAGCAGACTGACGCGGTGTGTGGGGTCCCCACCCACGTGGTCTGCACAGCCTCCAGCAGTCACAGCCTGGAGGGGTGAGTCAGTTCGGGAAGGTGGGTACCCCGGTCTCCCTGGGGCCCAGCAGCGTGGCCAGCACCTCAGCAAACCTGTGCTCCCCACGAAAGTCCTTCTGGGGCAGGACGAGCCTCTGATCCACGTCTTTGCAAAGAACCTGGTAGCATTTGTGTGTCAAGAAGCTGGAAACAGAGCGCTCCTCCTAACCATGGCTGTGAAGGACAGAACGTGGAGGGGTGAAGGCCTGGAAGGAGGTGATCCGGGTCTGCCAGGTGTGGTGACTCGGGTCTCCCAGGAGTGGTGACCTGGAGGTGACCGCCACATGCTGCTCACAGGACCAAGGGCAAATTCAGATAGCCTCTCAGGACCCCGAAGACCCTTCCCTCCATCACAGTCAGAAGGAGGAACCTTCTCTGGCTTTAGCCCTTGAAGCGAGAAAAAAATATTCATGTCTCAAGCAGACTCCCACTCTGGTGACTGATCCCACCCATGCGTGGAGGGAAAAGGTGGAACGTGTCTTGGGGGAGTTCTGAGTGGTTCTCGCTGGGCTCCAGAGGGTTGCCTGTATTTGAGTACGGGAGGAATGAGCCAGCAGGCATGATTCATGGCCCTTCATGTGCAGTATCAATTGTAGGAGGACATTTTTTTTATATAACACTCCTCTCTAAGTGGTATCCTGCAGTAAATTGGAAAAATTAATAAAACTCAGGAGACTAAAAAGAAATACATTTCTTTCAATAGTTCTGCCAAATTAAAAATTGTGAAATAATAGTATAGTTTGTCCCGGCAACAGCTCACATTTCTCCTTCCTGTGCTCCCTTCACCTACATTCACCAATTGTTTACATTTTCCACATTTGCTTTATCTCTCTCTCTCATATGTATATACATATATATCCAAGTAGCCAAATCACTAAATTATTTAAGAGTAAATTTCAGACTTAATGACTCTTTGCCACAAACTATTTCAGTGTGCGTTTTCTAAGAACAAGGACATTCTTTTACCTAACCACAATATAATTATTAAATTCATAAAACTTAGCACTGACATAATATCATCATCTAACATGCAAGCCACACTCAAATTTTACTAATTTTCTCAATAACGTTACTTATAACAATTTTTTCCCCAGTCTAGGATCCAAGCCAGTAAGACAGTACTGAAATAAATGCAGCATGCATTTAATTCATCTCTCTTTAATCTTTTTTAATTCATAAGATCTCCTCAGTTATTTTTGCTTTTATAACATTAACATTTTGAAGAGTACAGGACAGTTGTTTTGTAGAATGAGCCTCAGCTTGGGTTCGCCTATTTCCTCATGTAGATTCAGGTTGTGGGTTTTTGATGCTGTGTCCTCTGTTCATCATACCAAAGGTGTCAATTTGTACCAACATTGGTGGCGTGAACTTTGATCACTTGATTAAGGTGCTATCTGTCAGATTCTTCATTGTAAACATAACATTTTCCCTCTGAAACCAAGGAAACTGTGGGGAGATACCTTGAAGGTGTGTAAATATGTCATAAGGAATTTTCACACAATGTTTTTGGCACCCAGTAATGATTCTTATTTGAATACTATATGACTAAGATTTTTTTCCCTAATTATTCCTCATTCCTTCTATATTTCTTAAGTTGACATTGCCCTCACCATTTTTTTTGAGCAATTTCTTACTTTCTGGTGCAATGAGATATCCCAGGCTCATCTTGTGTTTTCTCTCCCCACCACTGGGAATCAGCCATTTCTCCAAGTAGCCCTAGTGCTTTTGTTGGGTAATGGTATCTTGAAACCAAGATTTGGGTGCTGGGTGTGTTCGTTGCTACTGGGGTGTCATTGCACATACATATATTTTAATGTTGCTATAATGAAACGTGTTACAGAATACCAACCAAGTGAAACTTTACCATACATTATTTTGGGAGTAGCTGTCAATTATTAAGAGCGAAAACATAGTTGAAATCATGGCTATAAAAATTGTTATTATAGCTACAATTATCACTGTAAAGGACTATATAATGGCTTAAAGTCATCTCGAGATAAACAATCAAGTCTCATAATAGGTTGGTAGCCCAGATTTTATCACCTTGGGTTTCTGAGATTGTGTTCTTTGTCCTTCTGATTTAACAAGAATCCTGTAACTCTGGGATAGTATCAAAGTTAGTATTGCCATACACTAGCAATACATAAGGAAATATAGAAATAATAAAGAAAATAAATCAAGCACATGGTATTAATGTTCTAGAACAAGCTTAAGTCTAGGTATACTAATACATTTTGAAAACATTGCATTTCTGTATGTTTTGTCTTCTAATTAAGGTTCCTGAGGCGTTCAAAAGAATCAGCCAGGTTAAATTTGTAAGTTTATTCTAAATTGTTTAAGGAAATTTAATTAATTAAGTTTATAATAAGTGTTGAAATATTTAAGAAAATTAATTCAACAATTTTATTGGCAATGATTTAATAAATTGAATATCCAAAAAATATAACAAAGAGTGAGTGTTCTCCCTGCACAAAAGCTCCTCTATATTAAAAAGTTGAGGGACGGATGGGCCCTGAGGTAGGATTTGGACAGAGAATCACAGTATCTGCTACAATTGCTATTTTGGTTTTCCCTTGTACGGTTAAATAAAATTTCAAAATATATGTAGATTCATAGACTACCAACTCTGAGAGGGACCTAGATTTTATAATTTAGACATAGAATAAACAAAGAAATTCAAACACCTGCTAAACGTCAATTTATCCAGGTACCAAAAAATAGGTTAAGATACTTTCCTGTATTTCAGGTCCTCACACTCTAATCTTTTTAACAATTTTATTGTGAAGATTAAGGGGATGTATTCTGAATAGTCCATATCTTGCTGTAAGTGTATTACTGAATTCTATACCAGATACCACCTCTGAGAAACCCTGGAAAAGGAAATGAACTACAAATAAGAGTCTTTCTGCAAAGGTAAAAAATGAATTTGTTTAGCTAGCAAAAATAAAGCTATTGCATAGAAACCAGGAGTTACAAGTGGGAGCATTACAGTCACTATCCAGGATAGCTGAAATTAAGTCCTGCCTGGAGGCAGGGAATTGAACCAGTAACCTAGTAAGGTACCCATCAGCTCTTTAGCTCTGGACTGAATTGAGAAAGTACTATTGTTGTTTAATTGGTTCTCATTTGACCTTATTAAAAGTTTAAGTGTTCTTTTATTCTAACCTTTTATTCTCTTGACATTTCTTTCCTTGTATTTTATAGGTCCTTTTGTCTTCCCTCATCATAATTTTCTCTTTATATTATACTATGTTTCCTTCTGGAAAAAAATTATCTGTCTCTTTAGCATTTATTAAAGGGAACAATAAAAAATATTCTTGAGGATGGAAATTGCCCTTATTAGCTGAGTTGCTGAAAGAATTATATTAGGCAATTATTTCCCACTTCTCTGAGACTCTAACCATGTATTTTAACAATAATTGCTTGAAAGTGTGTTTGCCTTTATACTATAATCTGTTTGAGAGTAAGGATATTTCTATTAATTTTTGTTTCTTCAACACCTGGCACAGTTCTTAACACAGAGTAAGCTTTCAATAAATGTTTGTTGAATGAATTAATAATGGTAATGTATTGCAATTGTTTATTCAAGTATCTATGTCTTTTGCTAGACTGAATTTAAAGGTGAGGATTAAGTCTTACTAATCTTTGTACTATTACTAATTCGTGCATAAACTATTCATGTAGTAGGTACTCAATTCATTGCAGTAAGTGAAGGAATGGAAAAAGGAATGAGACAGCAGGAGGGACTCTGCATCATTGCCTGAGGGTTGTGCAGAAGCTCCCTCCAATATTACTTTTTGTTCATGCCTGTCATTGACATGGGCAACTCTATTGTATGCTTATTCACTGTCTGCTGCTAAAAGGCCTCTTGATGGAGTAAGTCTATAATTTAAGAAAACTCAAGGTCATTTTTAGAAATGCAATTAGTTCTTCACAGGATGAGAGCACTGGCTACCTGAGGGGAAAGGAAATGATTATGGTGGGCAAAGGACATTGAAAGAGAAAAAAGCTTTGCTATTCTTGTAATGTTACCCTAGATCAACCCCTGATAATATGGTAAGACATTGAGACCATTTAGTTTAGTGCATACGTACTAAAACCAGAAAGGAAATACATACGCAGCAGGACTAAAGAGGAAATCAAGTGAAACAAGACAAAGGTTCAAATGAGAAGCTTACAATTAGGAAAATGATAAGAAGGAAAAGTGTTTGGTGTCACGATGCATAAAATACTGAGACTTTTAGTCTGAAAAGTCAGATACAACTTTCCTGAGGAGACATCTTATAACATTTGAAGGAAAAAAAAAAGGGGCTAACAATACAGAGAGGGAAGAAAAGGTGTTTTAGATAGAAGCAAGAACATGTGAAAAGACCCCAAGGCAGGAGATGCTTGAGCATTTATGGAACTAAAAGATTATTGTGGTTGGAGCTTAGTGAGAAAGAAGAAGAATGGAGGAATTAAAGTTGGAGAGGAAAGTAAAGGCATGGGACAAATTATGCAATACCCGAAGGCCAAGGAGTTTGATTTTATTTTAATAGGAAAACACTGAACAATTTAATCTAATTTATGGGAGAGATATCACCCAATTTATGTTTTAAAAAAATGGCTATGGAAGATAGCAAACGGGGAAGCTCCAGGCTCTCATTCCCCCACAGAAACACCAAGTAATTAACAACATACCAATCTAAGTAGTTTTGTGGTAACTCCAGAAACTAGTAAAGAATCCGCAGTAACCTAATGAAAGCCCAGCCATGGAAAGGCACTGTTAAAATGGTAAAAATGTGGCATTTGTGTTCACTTTTGCCTCACTCTTTCCCTGGTGTACAAGGGAGGAAGCCAACCAATTCCTGCTTACTCCTTCAGGAAAAAAAAGAGTAGGGCTTATTTGCAAATATTTTGGCTTGCATGGGAACTGACTGAAGGCTTGGTTTCTGTCTCACCTGACTTGGAGCATTCACAGGAATGATAGCATAGTCTGGGTGTAAAGTTAGAAGTTGCTAGTGGTAGGCACCATGGAGTGAGGAGGCTTTGGGGTGACTGAAAACAATGGATGCCTGGGCAAAAGATTACAGGCAGAAAAATAGAATAAAAAATCTAAGGCCCTGAGAAAAGCAGAGTAGGACTCTAAGAGAAATGAAGACATTTAAAAGCAGCCATGAGTAGAAGGGAATTGGATTAAACACACACACACAGGTTCAGGTAAGACGCATACTCAAAAGGGGCCTGAGGAGGCCGTAAGCCTTCACAGTGGGCCAAGCAGGGAAGGTCTCCCCTGCACAAAGTAAATTTCCAAAGACTGGGTACGGCTGGCACACAAAGGAAGAGAGAACCATGGCTCATTCAACAGAACAAAATAAATATCCAGAAACTGACACTAAAGAAGCACAGTCTTCAGATTTACTTGACAAACATTGTAAAACTGTCTTAAATATGCTCAGTGAGATAAAAGGAGTACATGGAAAGAGAACTAAAGAATATCAGGAAAATTATATATGAACAAAATTAGAATATAAGCAAAAAGATAGAAATTATAATAAAAATGAACCAAACAGAAATTTTTAAGCTGAAAAATATAGTAACTGAATGGAAAAATTTACTAGAGGGGTTCAATTGCAGACTTAAAAAGAATTAGAGAACTTGAAGATCATTTGAAATGATCAAGTCTGGGGATCAAAAAGAGAAAAAAATGAAGAGAGGCAAACTAAGGGGATACCATTAAGCAGACCAATACACATATTACGTGAGTTTCAGAAGAAGAGAGAGAAAGAAAAAGGGAGCTTATTCAAAGTACTAATGTCTGAAAAAATCTCAAATTTGAGAAAAGACATGGATAAACAATACAAGCTCAATGAACTTCAAGTAAGACAAGACCCAAAAGAAAAACTAAAATCAAACTGTGAAGAGTCAAAAACAAAGAGAGAATCTTGAAATGAGCAAGAGAAAAGCATCTAATCATGTGCAAGGAATCCTCAACAAGATTATCAGAGATTTCTCAGCAGAAACCTTGCAGTCCTGAGGTAGTGGGATGGCATTTTTAAAGTGCAAAAAAAAAAAAAAAAAATTCAGCTGAGAATTCTATATCTGGAAAAACTGTCCTTTAAAAATGAAGAAGGAATTAAGACATTTGCAGATAAACACAAGGTAAGGGAGTTAATTGCCACTAGACATTCCTGTAAGAAATGCTAAAAGGGAATCCTTCAATTTGGATGAAAAGATGCTAGACAATAACCCAAAACCATAAAAAATAAAATAGTCTCTATAAAGGTGAATACATGGACATATATATGAACTATATTATTGTAATTTTTGTTCATAACTCCACTTTTTACAAGACAAAAACGAAAATAATTATAAATCTATTTTAATAAATATACAACATACAAAGTTGTAACTTGTAACATCAATAACGTAAAGTGGGGGAGCAGAATAATTAAAGAGTAGCATTTAAAAAAATGCGCTTGAAGTTATCATTTAAAAATAGATTGTCATACTGTTAGTATGTTATATGCAATCCCCATTGTAACCACAAAGAAGATACAAAAGGAAATGATAACAAAATCAAAATGTGTCACTACAAAACCTCAACCAAACCAAAGAAAGCAGTAAGTGAGGAAATGAGGAATAAAAAAGCTACAAGGCATACAGAAAACAAATAACAAAATGCCAATAGTAGGAACTTCCCTATCAGTAGTTACACTAAATGTGAATGGATTATACTCTCCAATCAAAAGACATAGATTGCAGATTAGGCAGAATAGATCAAAGGAAAAAAACCCCAGGGTCCTACTATGTTCTGTTTATAAGAGAATCAATTTAGATCTAAGGACTCATATAGGTTGAAAGTTAAAGGATGAAATATGATATTCTAAGCAAATAGTAGCCAAAAGAGAGCAGAGGTAGCTATACTAGTATCAGACAAAATAGACTTTAAATAAAAATCTGTTATAAGAGATAAAGAATGACAGTATATAATGATAAAAGGGTAAATTCACCAAGAAAATATAATGATTATAAACATATATGCACCAAACATTAGAGCTCCTAAATATAAAAATCAAAAATTGTCAGAATTGAAGGGAGAAATTGACAACTCTATAATAATAGTAGCAGAATTCAAGAGCCCACTTTAAATAATTGGTTAAAAAAAACCAAACAGAACAATAAGGAATTAGAGGAATTGAACAGAAGTATAGACAAATTGGGCCTGTCAGACATATAAAGAACACTCAACTAAAAGCAGCAAAATACACTTTTTTCTTAAGTGGACATGGAACATTCTCTAGGATATACCATATGTTAAGCTACAAAACAAGTCTTAATAATTTTTTAAAAATTAAAATCATAGAAAATATCTTTCTGATTACAATGGAATGAAACTAGAAATCAATAGAAGGAAAATGGAAAAATTCACAAATATGTGAAAATTAAACAGCTCACTTTTAAAGAACCAAGGTGTCAAAGGTGGAATCAGAAGAGAAATTAAAAGTATCTTGAGATAACTGAAAATGAAAACACAACATATCAAAACTTTGGGGATGTAACAAAAGCAGTATTTAGAAGGAAATTTATAGCTGTAAACATTTACATTAAAAAAGATCTCAAATCAATAACCTGAATTTACACCTAAAAAAAAAAAAGTTGAAAAAGAATAAACCAAACACAAGTTAGCAGAGAATAGAAAAACAGTAGAGAAAATCAGGAGTTGTTTATAAATTCAGGTGTTGTTTTTCCAAAAGATCAAAAAAATCCTTTAGTGAGATCAAATAAGAAAAAGAGAGAAAACTCAACTAAAATCAGAAATAGAAGACAGAATATTATAACTGATTTTACAGAAATAAAAAATAATTATAAAAGGTTACTATGAACAATTGTCCAACAGCAAATTGGATATCCTAGATGAAATGGATAAATTCCTGAAAATAAACAACTTACCATGACTAAATTATGAAAAAGTAAAAAATGTTAACAGTCTATAACTGGTAAGGAGATTGAATCAGTAATCAAAACCTCCCAACAAAGAAAAGCCCAAGACCATATAAGTCCACTGGTGAATTATACCATTTAAAAGAATCAACAGAAATCTCCCTCAACTCTTCCAAAAAATGGAAAGGAGGAAACACTTTCAAATTTATTGTAGGAGGCCAGCATTACCCTAATACCAAAGCCAGACAGAGACATCACAAGACCAATGAGTATTGGTATTGATGAGTATTGATGCAAAAGTCCTCAACAAAATACTAGGAAACTAAATTCAACATCATATTAAGATGATTATATGCCATGACCTAGTGGGATTTATTCCTGGAATACAAGGATATATAAAACTTATGTTCAATATTTAAAAATGTATCAATGTAATATATCATATTAATGGAATGAAAAAAGAACCATATAATCATTTCAGTTGATGCAGAAAAAGCATTTGACAAAATTCATCACAAGTTGTCATGAAAAAAATTTCTTGACCAACTAGGAGTAGAAGGAAACTACCTCAACATAATAGAGACCACATATGAAAAGCCCGCAACTAACATTATAGTCAATTAATAATGTTAGGACTAGTGGTGTGTGTTTTAGTGATTGAGATAACTGTAGAAGAACTAAAACATATTTGAGCAAAAGTGATACTTTCAATAAGTGGGCCTAGGATAGTAGAAATAGATTAGGAAGGTTTAAGTTTTCTTATTGTACCCTTTACCATCATTTAAAGTATCTTCATGTGCATATAGGCCTTTAATTTTAATAATTTAAAACATTATTACATAATACAGCAAAGTATTATGAATAATATAATAAACACGTAGATTGATCAAATCTGAACATTTTACCATCTGTGCTTCATATATTTGTTAAAAAACAATATTACAGAGACATGTGAAGCTTCTTCCTAGTCCTATTCCTCTCCCTTCCAAGAGTGTTTGTTTTTCATATTATATTTATGATGCACATGTATATATAGGAGCGTTCTTCAAAAAGTTCATAGATAAATGCATATTATAAAAAAATTACTATGCATGGATCACAAACATTTTGTAGTGAAATAAATTCATGCTCACTTGGTATAACATGAGTATAGTCTTGGTATAACTTGGTATAGTCTGAGGCACTAAGAAGGATGAGACATCAGTTTGAAAAGAGCCCTGATCAGAGCAACATGAATTCTGCTAAAATGGAAGCAAAAGCAAATCTCAAATTTATGGTGAATCTTGCATGCAGGAAGGGTAAAATCAGTGATGCTTCACCAAAAGTTTATGGGGAAATACCCCAAAGAAATCAGCAGTTTACAAATGGATAACTTGTTTTAAGAATGGGACAAGATCATGTTGACGATGAAGCCCGCAGTGGCAGACAATCTACATCCATTTTCCAGGAAAAAATTAATCTTGTTCATGCCCTAATTTAACAGGACTGACAATTTAACAGCAGAAACAACAGCCACCACCATAGACATCTCAATTGGTTCAGTTTACACAATTCTGACTTAAATATTCCAGTTGAGCAAACTTCCTGCTCAATGGGTGCCAAAATTGTTGCGCCCAGATCAGCTACAGACAAGAACAGAGCTTTCAATGGAAATTTTAAATGGGTAGAATCAAGATCCTGAAGCATTTCCTTGAAGAATTGTCGCAGGAGATAATACATGACTTTATAAGTACAATCCTGAAGACAAAGTACAATGAAAGCCATGGCTACCAAGAGGTGGAAGTGGTCCAGTCAAAGCAAAAGTGGACCAGTCAAGACCAGAGGTCACGGCAACAGTTTTTTTGGATCCGCGAGGCATTTTGTTGACTTTCTGGAGGGCCAAATGCCTGGGAAAGCTTCACCAGAGTGTCCTTCACCACCACGACAATGTTCCTGCTCATGCCTCTCATCAAACAAGGGTAGTTTTGTGAGAGTTTCGATGAGAAATCATTAGGCATCCAGCTTACAGCCCTGATTTGGTTCCTCCTAATTTTTTTTTGTTTCCTAACATTAAAAAATCTTTAAAGAATACCAATTTTTGTTCAGTTAATAATGTAAAAATGACTACATTGACATGGTTGAGTTCCCAGGACCCCCAGTTCTTTAGGGAGAACTAAACGGCTGGTGTTATCCCTCAGAAATGTGTCTTGAACTTGATGGAGCTTATGCTGAGAAATAAATTTTCTACTTTTATCTTTTAGTTCTATTTTTCCAGGAACTTTTAGAAGTCCCCTCTCATATAATATGAGAGGTAAAACATTAAGTAATGTTTTTTCATATTTTAAAAATTTATGTAAATGGCATTATAGTTTATGTTATTCTGAAATTTGCTTTTACTTCTTTTTGAGAGCAGGGGTTTTGAGTGCCTGAAGTTGGGTGGGGACACAGGGAATAAAAGCAATTTCTGGTAATTTGTATCTCATGAATATTTATAATAATAAAAAAATTTAAAAATTATGATTTATTGCTATTTTTATTTACAGAGAATATATAATTATATAATAACATAAATATAATATATAATAAATACTCCTGCTTTGTAACATTTTATAATCAAAGACATTTATAAACTTTGTAATAAAATGCAATTGGAGTCCTGTTTAGCATACAAGCTAAGCAAAACATGGGCAGAAAGGAGGAGCCCCTTTTTTTTTTTGTTTTTTGTTTTTTTTTTGTCTTTTTCCGTGTCCGGCAACAGATCGCAACCCTCAGTGTCGCCCCCGCACCGGACCGGGACCGGCAACGGGATCGCAGCCCTCGGTGTTGCTCCCGTGCCTCGCTCAGCCAGTGAGCGGGAATCGGTCTGTTTGTGGGATCCGAACCCTTGGCGGGAGCGCCGCCGCGCTTCCCAAGCGGCGCACTACAGCAGTGCGCCACCGGGCCGGCCCGAGGAGCCCCTTTTTTTGAGAAATAATTTTTTTCTGCTTTAATTAAGATAAATTTTTCTTGTTCATATCCAAGGTCAATTTTTATAATAATGTGTTGGTTGCATAACCCATTTGCCAATTTGTCTTAGCTAAGAACGTTATTGAAGGTGAATAAAACTATAAGTTTTTCTCTCCTCGGCAACAGTTTCTGAATTATTGAGAGAAAACACATTCAAGGACCTTCATGATTAGGTCCTGGTGACCCCACGCAATGTTGTTGGTGCTGAGCTTTCATTAGCAATAACATTTGTCCAGAATATTCTATGTGTCACTTCATTTTGTTCCTTCTACCTCAGAAATACACATTATTTTCTCATTATTCTAATGAGGTAATTAGAGTACCAAGGTTTTCAAATCACCCAAGGTCACACAGGTATGTGGTAGAACTGGTATTTCAAGCCAGGTCTTTCTTCCTCAAGAGCCTGTGTTCTTTCTACCTAAGATAACTCTTCTAAAAAATGTAAACTTCTGACTTTGGGAAGGAAATTTAGCATATTTTCTTTTCTCATTTCTCCATCTGATTTTCCTGAAGAGGATTGTTTGATGTTTGTGAATAAATATCTGTGTATTTTAGGGATGGACTAAATGGCTGGTATCATCGTTTACAAAAGTGTCTTGAAACTTGATGGAGCTTATGTTGAGAAATAAAACCCTGGCTTTGTGATTCTTCAAAGCATTAAAAACTGAATGTTTTTTCAAACCGATATCAGTCACTTCTGACATTATCAACTTTGCCAGAATGTCTTGTCTTCTCCTTGCCGTATACATCAATGCTCATTTTATTTCATACATGTTTATTTCCATAGTCATTTCCTATCTTCTCTCCCAACCCCCAGCTCCTTTGTTGTCCAAATTCAATATAGTTTATGGCATTAACAATATCTACTTTGCCTTTTCATGATGTGGTTGTTTGTATCAAATGAGAAAACAAATGTAAAAAGGTTTTTCATACTGTGATGAGAAATCCAAGTGAAAGAGATCTAGAAATCTGTATTCCAGTCTCAAGGTTAAGGCCACTTTCACTATGTTCATTTCGGTCTTTGTAAATAAAAGAGAAAGAACGAGAGTATAAACAATGCTTTCATTTGCATACAGAATAGTAAAAATCTAAGGAACTATTACAATCATACATTATTATCTTGGCACTTTTTTTCTTGCAATTTAAAATTGGTGAACTTTATTGTATGTAAATTAAACCTTGATAAAGTTGATTTTAGGAAGTTTTAGAAGTTAGAAAAAGAAAAAGGAATATCACCATTTTGCAACCCACTAAGATCTAGGTAGTGAGCATTGGTGGCTGCCAACATTGCAAAAAAAGTGACTGCTAGACACTACTCCTGTGTGCCTTCTGCTCAAAGTGTACCTTGGGTCACACCCAAAACAGAAAGCTGCATCTGATCAAGCTTCTGGATCCAGCAACCGATTTATGAGTAACACAGCAGGCAGAAGATACATCCAACTACTCTACGGGGATCCAATCAGCAAAACTCAGACTGTGAGAACCTTTATAGAAAACAACCTTCACCAAGTACGTTTTAAGGGCAAAATGAAAGAGATGGAGGGGAAACCTGTAAATTAAGAGTCTTAAGACACAGATCGTGTGGAAAAGAGATCATAATTCCTCCTCCTCTAGGTATTCATGCCTTTTGCAGCCAAGCTTTATGGTGCCCTCCCACCGTGGGAGGGGTGCCCGCTCCACCCTTGACTCTGGGCCCTGACACACCCAGTTTTCTCTGTTATTAGCATCTTATATTACTATGGTACACTTGCTGTAATCAGCTAATATTTATTCATTATTATTAAGTAAAGTCCACAATTCACTCAGACTTCCTTAGTTTTTACCTAATATCCTTTTTCTGTTCCAAGATTCCATCCAGGAAACCTCATTACATGAAAGCATCATCTCCACTCTTGACTGGAGATATTCTCTCTCTCGGAGAAAGACCTGTCTTGCAGCTCTTTCCTCTGTGACCAAATATTACTATACTGGAGTTCTGTTGGTGGGTGGTAAACGGTGGGCGAGTAGAGCAGTCTGGACTCTTAACATGGAATCTCCGTGTTTTTGTGGGTCTGGGTCTTTGGGCTGTGACCTTCACAATTGTTTTCTCAATGGCATAAGCTTTATTTTTCTCCCTGCTCCTTATTCCCTTCCTTGGCTGCAGTGTTCCCACCCTATTTCCCCGAGCCTTGACCCTGTTGACTATTTTTTTTCTCTCTTAGGTGAGATAAGAAGCCTAGAGGGGGCTGGAGTGAAATAAATCTCAAATATGCCTTTTCTCTTGGACAGTAGGGCTTTATTTTAGAGAAGGCTTTGGGATTATTTCACAAAGATTACTTTTTCCCTCTCCCTGCCAGAGCCATGAGAGGATGACTACCTGGTGGAGTTCCTGGAATTTAAGGTCTCCCCCACCCCGAGCTCCTAATTCCTGAAAGTTTAAGGCCTCCCCTTAGACCACAGCCTCCATGGAATTTCTTACACTCACGCTAGCTCACACTCAGCCTCCAGCTATTTATCAAAATGATCACTTAAGTGTTTCTACTAATTCATAGCTCAAGAAGCTTAAGTTCCTGGTAGACAGAACTCAGCTGTGACTATGTAAATGCCTGTCTCTCCAGATTTAGGGGTGTTAATTTACTCTACAACTTCAGTTCTCTTGTGGGTCTGAGAAAAGTCACTGATTTACAGATTGCCCAGCTTTTTCTTGTTGTACAGACAAGTGTGAAGACATATAAGCTCCTTACATCCAGCTGAACCTGAATTTGTATAACGTTTTAAAGTTTTTTCCATATAGGTTTCACACATTGCTCATAAAGTTTATTCCTACATTTTTATTCTTCTTTTTTGCTACCTCTGTAATGGTAGACGTTTTCTTGCTTGTTTAAATGAAGATAATGATTTCTCCATATTAATTTTATATCTTGCTACTTTACTGAATTACTTTATTGGTTAAGTTTCTTTTCTGAGGTTTTTGACATATTACTATCATAATATGCACAAATAGAGATAATTTTATTCTTTACCAGTTCTTGTACCTCTAATTGACTTCTCTAATTGCATTAACTAATATCTCTAATACAAGGATGAATAGTCATAAGTATTCTTGTCTTGTTCATAATCCTCCTGGAAATGGCTTTTTTTTTTTTGGAGGCTGGCTGGTACCGGGATCTGAACCCTTGACCTTGGTGTTACAAGTCTGTACTCTAACCAACTGAGCTAACTGGCCAGCCCTGGAAAGATACTGGCTTTAGGACAGAGATGTATTTTCATGCACTTTATTTTAGTACTTTAAGTAATCCTCAGTTTCTATTTTCTTGAGCGTTCTCACTAGGAATCAGTGTTAAATTTTGTCAAAAAGTTTTCCAATGTCTCTGGAGATAGTCATATGATTTCATCCTTAGATTGAATAATATGGGGTATGGTATTAATGGATTACATGATATTGAGCCAACTTTCCATTCTTGAAATAAATCACATTTAGTTATGTCATATTAATTTTTAAAAGTTGTGTCAGATTCTATCTTTCTTTGTAAGCCAAATTGAAAATCTTTTCCTTTTAATAGGTGAGTTTAGCCCATTCACATACATATTGTTATGACTGTGACTTTTGATGTAATAGTTTATAATTGTGTATATTTTATTTGCAATATTTCTCTCTCTACATGATGTGTCTTCTTTGCTCTTCAGTTTTCAAAGTTTTTCTAGTCCTGCCTTTGCTTGCCACAAAACTGGCTAGCAGGGCAGGACCATGAGCAATCACGCATGGGGATTTGGCATTTATTTATTTTTATTACCTCAATTATCATGAAGTTTGGGCATTCTGTATATTCAGGTTATGCTGAGGGCATAATTTTTATGTAGTTTTGTTTTTCTTCTTGTTGCTCTGTATTGCTTCTTAGCTGGAGACAGGAACCCAAGTAGATGCCATTTTCCTCAACTACCCAGAATTCTGGCTCCTAGAAATCATAAGAACATTTTCCCACTGTAGTCAGACATGCCAAATATAGCAGTAATTAAATGGAGGGGGGGATGTCTTGTAACTGGGTTTAGAGGTTTTGGTAAATGACATGGAATAGATCCAAGACCATAGGAAACCCAGAAAGTTTTTATGCTGCTATACTAGAAAGACTGCCAACAGCATGGATAGTTCAAACTGTTGAAAGACCTATGGATCCCCAACTGTCTGTAGACAGAAAGCAAGGTGAGAAATCTGTTCAGAGGTCATATTATCTCATATTCTCTTAAAAAATGGACAAAGAGCATGATGGAAAAGGAAAGATTTCAAGAACTTAGAGAGCAGGCCATGGAAAACAACTGACAGAGGAGCCACTCTCAGGAAGCAACACTGGGGCCTAATCAAAAAATATTAGCTGTCCTAAAAAGGGACCCACCTGTCATGTAGTGGGATTGCAGAACTGCTATGGTCTGGAGGGGACCATGTATCTCCTATATTTCCACATTGTGTATAGTGGTGTTTGTTGTGACTGCTTTGCCCTTATTTCACTACTGTGTATTAACTTCTGTTTTTAATTCACAGACCTCTAGACCAAGATGAGCCACATCTATGCCTGTTGTGGATGGAAACTGTGATGTTCTTTTTTTTTAAATTTTATTTTATTTTGTCAATATACAATGTGATTGATTATTGTGGCCCATTACCGAAACCTCCCTCCCTGCTCCCTCCCCTTCTGTTTTTAATTCACAGACCTCTAGACCAAGATGAGCCACATCTATGCCTGTTGTGGATAGAAACTGTGATGTTCTTTTTTTTTAAATTTTATTTTATTTTGTCAATATACAATGTGATTGACTATTGTGGCCCATTACCGAAACCTCCCTCCCTGCTCCCTCCCCCCCCAACAACCTCATATCTGTTCGCTTGTCGTATCAACTTCAAGGAATTGTGATTGTTGTGTTTCTTCCCTCCCCGCCCCCAGTTTATTTGTGTATTTATTTATTTATTTATTTTTAGCTCCACAAATAAGTGAGAACTTGTGATATTTCTCTTTCTGTGCCTGACTCGTTTCACTTAATATAATTCTCTGTAGGTCCTTCCATGTTGTTGCAAATGGCAGTATTTCATTCTTTTTTATAGCTGAGTAGTATTCCATTATGTAGATATACCACATTTTCTGTATCCACTCATCTGATGACGGACATTTGGGCTGGTTCCAACTCTTAGCTATTGTAAAGAGTGCTGCAATGAACATTGGAGAACAGGTATACCTTCGACCTGATGATTTCCATTCCTCTGGGTATATTCCCAGCAGTGGGATAGCTGGGTCGTATGGTAGACCTATCTGCAATTGAAAAAAGACATTGGGTAATTCCAATTTTTTGTAATTTGTTGAGACTTGATTTGTGAAATAACATGTGATGTATCCTGGAGAATGATCCGTGTGCTGATGAGAAGATTGAATATTCTGAGGTTGTTGGATGGAATGTTCTGTATATATCTGCCAAGTCCAATTGGTCTAGAGTGTTGTTTAGATCTAGTGTTTTTTCTGCTGATTTTTTGCCTAGATGATCTGTCCAATACTGACAGTGGGGTGTTCAGGTCCCCTGCTATTATGGTATTAGTGTCTATTTCCTTCTTTAGGTCTAATAGAGTTTGTTTTATAAATCTGGCTGCTCCAACATTGGGTGCATATATATTTATGATTGTTATGTCTTCTTGATGGATGAATCCTTTTATCATTATGTAGTGGCCCTCATTATCTCTTTTTATGGTTTTTAGTTTAAAGTCTATTTTATCAGATATAAGAATAGCTACTCCAGCTCATTTTTCATTTCTGTTTGCATGGTAAATCTTTTTCCATCCTTTCACTCTTAGTCTATGTGAGTCTTTATAGGTGAGGTGGGTCTCTTGAAGGCAGCATATAGTTGGGTCCTCCTTTTTAATCCAGTCAGCCAGTCTGTGTCTTTTGAGTGGGGAATTTAATCCTTTTACATTGAGTTGTTATTGAAAAGTGCTGATTTATTCCTGGCATTTTATTGATTTTTGTATGGATGTTTTAAGTGTCTTTTGTTCCTTTCTTTCTGATTTACTGTTTGTCTTCAGTATTCGTTGGTTCCTTGGGTTGTAGATAAACTTTTTTTTTCTCTTCATTGTTGGCATTTTTATTTTACTAGTGGATTTTGATTTTTCTTGAGTTCTTATGGCAGTGGTAGTTATTTTTGAGGTACCAAACCCAGTACTCCCTTGAAAATTTCTTGTAAGGGTGGTTGTGGGGTAGTGAACTCTTACAGTTTTTGTTTGTCTGTCTGAGAAATATACTATTTGCTCTTCATTTCAGAAGGATAGACTTATGGAGTAGAGTATTCTTGGCTGGCAATCTCTGGCTTTTAGTATTTTGAGTATATCCCATTCCTTTTTGGCTTTAGGGTTTGTGATGAATAGTCTAATGTTAGTCTGATTGGGGCTCCCTTATAGGTGATTTGATGCTTCTCTCTTGCAGCTTTTAAGATTCTTTGTCTTTGAATTTTGCCAATTTTACTATAACACATATTGGAAAAAACCTTTTTGGGTTGAATACATTTGGGGATCTTTGAGCTTCCTGAATCTGAAGATCTGTGTCTTTTCCTATACCTGGGAAGTTTTTTGCCACTATATTGTTGAATTTGTTTTCAATGCAATCTCCTTTTTCCTCCCCTTCTGGAATACCCATGACTCAGATGTTTGAGCACCTAAGGTTGTCTGATATCTCTCTTAGATTTTCTTCCATGTTTTTAACTCTTTTTCCTTTTTTTTTGTCTGCCTGTGTTATTTCAAACAGCCCATCTTCAAGTTCCGAGGTTCTCTCTTCAACTTCCACAAGCCTGCTGGTTAAACTCTCTGCTGTGTTTTTTATTTCATTGAATGAATTCTTCAGCTTGGCAAGCTCTGCTACATTCTTTTTCAGGGCATTGATTTCCTTGTACATTTCTTCTTTCAGGTCCTGTATATTTTCCCTCATTTCATCGTGTTGTCTAGCTGAGTTTTCTTGTATCTCATTTAGTTTCCTTAGAATTATCACTCAAAATTCCTTGTCAGACATTTCAAGGGCTTCTTGTTCTATAGGATCTAGACCTTGAGAGTTATTACCCTTTGGTGGTGTACTTTCTTGATTTTTCATATTTTTGGTATCTTTGCTTTGATGTTTAGTCATTGTGGCAAGGGATTTCACGGTCCACTGGTTCAGCACTATTGTCTGGTTAGGATCCTGCCAGGGCTGCCAATTTGGCATGCCTGCCTCTGTGTCTGCTCGGTCACCCACTGGTGCCTCAGGCGTGTGGTCACTGTGGGTCTTGGGCCTCTCCAGGGAGGTGCTTCTCTGGTCAGTGCACACTCAGCCGGGCTGGGGATGGGGTCTGGCGGCATTGAGGCCTAACTGCTCAGTTGCATGCTGGTGCCATGGGGCATGTGGTCTCTGTGGGACTCGGGCCTCTCCAGTCAGGCACCCCTCCAGTTGGGGCGCACTCAGCCGGGCTGGGTATGGGGTCTGGTGGCAGCCAGACCTTCCTGTTCAGTCGCATGCTGATGCTGTGGGGCACGTGGTCTCCATGGGACTCGGGCCTCTCCAGGGGGGGCACCTCTCTGGTCTGTGCACACTCGGCCAGGCTGGGGATTGGGTCTGGTGGTGGCAAGGCCTACCTACTCGGTCGTGAGCTGGTGCCATGAGGTGCGTAGTCTCCGTGGATCTCAGGCCTCTCTGGGGAGGCACCTCTCTGGTCGGTGTGCACTTGGCTGGGCTGGAGATGGGGTCCTGCCCGCGGCGAGGCCTACCTGCTTGGTTGTACACTGGCACCACGGGGTGCACTGATACTGTGATGTTCCGCCCAGATCTCTTTCAGGAATGAGGACTTATTCACTCAGCTGCTGGGAGTGCTGGTGGAAGATAGCTCTCAGCTGTCATCCCTCTTGAATTTCCAATGGCCGAAGAAAACTTCATTGCCCAAGGTCATAAATCCTCATGGGGACAGCTCTGATCCATGTGGAGGCTTAAAGTTCCAGCCTCTTTTCCCCAACATAGAACAATTAGGAAGGACCTCCCAGCTGGAGAGTTTCTTCCATGGTGAGCTGGGGCTTTTCTTGGGACTAAATAACAGCTCAACTTCTCCATCTGTCCAGTCTTTCTTCTCTTATTCTTTTCTACAAGTGTTTATCCTAAGAATACCCTAATAATCGTGCTGTGTGCTAACTTCATTTTCAGAATCTGACTTCCAGGGAACCCAATCTGCATCAGGACCTGATATATGTATCACAAGATCCTAAATTTCAAGCCTGATGCTCTGATGGGATAAGACATTTTAGAGGGTCTAGTGAGGGTGGATATATTTCAGCATGTGTGGTGAGAATGAGCATGAACTATGAGTATACCCCAAGTATGGACTATGATGGCTGTGAGCATGGTTCCAGTTCTTCACTGCTCCCTATATTTATGTCCTTTGCCACATTACCTTGCAGTGTTCTTCCATTCTGGCTCTATCCTTGACCATGTGACTTCGTTGTCCTAGAATGATGCAGAAGTGACAATGTACCAATATGAACTTAGGCCTCAGAATGTCTTATGTATTTCCTTTTGTGCTCTTTTGTTTCTGTACTTCAGCCTGCTGGGAATTGAAAAATATATGGAACAAATCCAAGTCATCTAAGTCATCCAAGCTGACGCCAGCATAAATCAGCTGGAAGCCAGTGAATACAGACATATGGGCAAGCTCGGCCAAGATCAGCAGAGGCACCTAACTGACCACCCCAGACACAATTAGCACTTATTGTAGAATGCCACTGAAGTTAGTTTTGTGGTTATGCAGCATCACTATAGCAATAAGTAACTGATACAAGGGAAGAAAAAACTCTGATGTGTTTGGATGCACACGTAGATTACAAAACTATAAAGATATGCAGGTGAGTACTGTAAGTATTAGAATATTGGTAAAATTTTAGGAGAGGGAGAGGGTTGTACCTGGAATAGGGAGAGCTGCTCAAGTGGCTGGGAGAATTATGTTTTTTGACCTGGGTGGTGGTTACAAGGGTGGTAATCTTATGGCAATTCATTTAGCTACACAGTTTTTAATATGAATTTTCTCCACTCATTTCATTTTATAATGAAAAAAGTTCAAAATAACTTTTAAAATTATGTAATCTAAAGCCCTAACTTTATAGCAAGAGAAACATATAGCCTAAAAAGATTGCGGATCACAAAGCTAGGTAGCATCAGAACCAGAACTAGCATACGAACCAAATATCATCCTATAAATGAGAAAAATAATATCAATAAAGAGAAGTGATATTCTCAAAGAGAAGGATGCAGAAACAGTGAGTATATGAAGAATTTCAGACTAAAGGGGTTCTATCAGGGGAGGATAGACAGACATGGGCTCTTAGAGTCTACCTGCCTGTCCTAATGGCTCTATCTTAAAATGAAGGAAACAATTGGTACCCGAATAGGTGGAAAGACTTGCCTGAGCTTGTTAGGGGCCCAGCCAGGTCTGGAAAGAAGCTTCCTTATGGCAGGCCAGTCTTCTTTTCAATTTACTAGGCTGGCTTGAATTTACTTTGGGAGAGATGAGTTGGAACTTTGTATTTTCAGTTAAAATGGGGTCCTACTAAAAACAGTGGTGTCTCTAGAATTTCTCTTAGGGGAATCTTAGGAGAGGAAATATGGTTGGAGAATATGGCAAGGGAGGTGGCTTAGGTGTTTGTTTTGAAGTTCATTTGCATAGCAAGATATGTTTTTTACTTAGATTTGGGGAGATGGGGGAGTAGCAAAAATCTCTGCAAAACGCCTCTTAACCTCCCCTCTTAAGACTTTAATTATTCTTGCAACTCATTTTAGAATACATTGGCATTATGGGCTGGCCCCGTGGCTCACTTGAGAGAGTGCAGCGCTGGTAGCGCTGAGGCCATAGGTTCAGATCCTATATAGGAATGGCTGGTGTGCTCACTGGCTGAGCATGGTGCAGAGGACACTGTGCCGAGGGTTGCGATCCCCCTAGTGGTCAGAAAAAAAAAATAGAAAAGAATACATTGGCATTATAATTTAATATTTAGATTGTACAGACCATGTGTAAAGATTCAAAACATTTTTTAAAAATTTTATTTTTAGCTAATTTGAGTTCAAGTACTTTAAAAAGGGACATTTCATCAGAGATAACATTAGGTATAAGGTCTATTTACCTTACTACGTCCATGGCTGTGTGTTTCCCAACACTGTCTTACATGCTCTTTCTAGTCGTACAGAATGAGGCTATGGCTCTTAAGTAGATAGTTTTGGGAAAGGAGCATACCTAGATGCTGCTGTTTAGGGATAAGCTGATAATAATACCA